>NC_083473.1:14823471-14948471 GCF_030014155.1 Tachysurus vachellii
GACATTGACTATGCATGCACCGGACTATGCGCTCGCGCACGGAGCCTCAGCCGTAGTGGCTCTACTTGTTACTCAACGTTTAGTCGCGCTGTAGGTAGAACACCACAAAAAACCATCTTAATCTTACCTTTCATCGCTGAAATCACAAAATACATCATTAAGCTCGGCGGTCCATAAGCGAGCAGAGCAGAGCGAGAGCAGCGCGAGAGCGAGAGCAGCGCGAGCGGATTTTCTCCCCCTGCTGTTTCGGCAGCAGCTGGACAGCGCGCCTCTGCCGCTCACACTCGCTCGCGCGCCACCACACCACCGTCCACGTGACGGTGACATCAACACACAGCCCGCCTTCTACCTGTGATTGGCACAACAGGCAACGAATTGCTTTGAGGGGCGTGGCCAGGGGCGGGGCTTTTCCCCAGGCTGACTGCAGAATACAACGGTGGAGAAGGTAAAGACTGGGGTGTTAATAATAATAATAATAATAATAATAATAATAATAATAATAATAATAATAATAACAATAATGATAATGATAATAATAATAATAATAATAATATTAATAATAATAATGGTGTTAATAATAATAATAATAATAATAATAATAATAATAATAATAATAATAATAATAATAATAACAAAAATAACGATAATAATAATAACGATAATAATAATAATAATAATAATAATAATAACACTAATATTATTATTATTATTATTATTAATATTAATAATAATAATAATAATAATAATAATAATAATAATAATAATAATAATAAAATTATAATAATAATTATATTGTTAATATTATTATTAATAATAATAGTAATAATACTGATAATAATAATAATAATAATAAGAAGAAGAAGAAGAAGAAGAAGAAGAAGAAGAAGAAGAAGAAGAAGAAGAAGAAGGTGATGAAGAAGAAGTACACTAAAGGACAGAAAAGCAAAAAAAATGATTGGCTTAAATGTGAGTGAGAGGTGTAGTGGAGGACAGAGTAATCCTTACACTTTTGGTTATGTGGCACTCTTTCTCCCTCTGCTCGTGCTAATATTAATGAGGGGGCAGATGAGGTAGGATGTCTCTCCAGATGTTTAGAGAGAGAGAGAGAGAGAGAGAGAGAGAGAGAGAGATGCTGGCTGCTCTTCCTGACCTCCCTCCAGGAAGCTGGTTTTATGCTCTTCTCGCTCCCCTTCTACTCTCCAGCCTGCTGGCACAGTGGTTCACACTGCCTTCCCCAGCAGCTGAGCTCCAGCAGATAGCTCAGAGAGGGGGGGTTGCTGATCCTATCCAACGCACAGCAACTGTCTGATGAGTTTCACTCTCCAGCCAACCTTTTCATTTTCTCTCCCTCCATTACTTCCTCTGAAATCTCCACTCATCCATTCCTTCTCTTTCTTTTCCTCTCCAATAATCTTTTCAGGAGCTGAACCAGTTGGCTCCTCTTGATTGTGCTCTTAGAATAAAGCCAACTCTGTCCAACTCTATCTCAATTTATTTAAAATTTGCAAAAACAAGCACAAATTTTATTTGCCCTCAACCTAAGCATATATCTGCAAAGATATTTCTCATGAAAAGTATGCATAATAAAATGATCACCAATGCTCAAAAAAAAGAGCAGCAAATATAATGTACTGAATCTGATATATCAAAAGACATCAATTATTGTCTTTCATTAAAGTCAAATGCTAAATAAATAATAATAAAAAAATATAAAACCCATAACCCAGAGTATTTGTATAAAAAAACAAGCACAGCAGCGTGCTCAGTTCAGTCGAAAAAAACATGCGAGCTCTCGTTCCATGGCAGATGCTGCAAATGGCAAAAATTACCGTCTGATCACAACCTCACACACAAACAGTTAGAGGCAGTAAAAATAAATGAACTCATGCTATGTCAACAATGATCTGTCATCCAGCACTACCTAATAAACAAAATGGGATTTCGCTGCCTTGATTAACAAATGAGGCAAATCCTGGTTCCATGCTGGGGAGCGTTATAGCACGAGGGGACAGCTCGGCACAGGCTGTTAATTGTTAGTGCTAGCTATAAGAAGTTATATTGTGTCGTGTCAGGCTCTGTGTTTGACCACAGAGGCATGTTTTTTAGATGAGTGGTAAGCTTCAACTGCCAGGTCTGCAGCACTGCTTTTCTTGTGGTTGGCAGAGAGCTGCAGAGCAGTGCAGCAATAACAATGATTCAAACAGGAGCTGCTGAGAGGAGAAAAGACTCACTAACCAGTATGTGATAGGCTCTGGGCACATAACTGGGTGTTCAAAAGCGTGAAAGAAGACTCACATAAGCATTCACACACCATATCTTTTTGGTTCTGATGATGACAGCGAGATAAAGTGAAGTTTAGACTAAATGCAAGTTATCTAAAAATGCAGAAAAACTGCATGTCTGCGGCACTCAGATGCAGAAAGCGATAGATGAAATGTAGAGAGGAAGGTCTGTCTGATTGCACATGGGTTTGTGTGTTTGCAAAAATGCCAATGTAGATGTGCATCTGCAGCCCACGTTAGCAGACATGTCTGTATTCCAAGAAACACTATAATTCCACGTCAGCGTTTCTTATTTATTTCTTATTATCTCACAGCTGTAGTATCATGACTTTAAAAAAAAAAAAGAGCCACACAGGATCAGTTTATAACTCTAACCTGTAATAATACACATATCCTCCTCTTTGCAAGTGCATTACCCCATCTATGCTGTGCTGTGTCACTAGAGAGCTCGCTCTCTCTCTCTTTCTCTCTGTCTCTCTTTCACTCTCCTTCTCAACTCTCTCTGCTGGAAGAGCAAAGCGGCGGCTGCAGCAGGCCACAGAAAGAGCTGGTGTTAATGAGCGCAGCTGCTGCCAATCCAATAACGGGAAGCCTATGGAAATGTGCTATGTAGATGCTATATGGCCCTGGATTTTCTGTCAGTGGTTTAAAACTGCTGAACAGCTACAAATGAAATAGAAATCCATGCGCAACCATGAACATCTCACATATTTTGATTGTAACTAACATGTTATTAATGATTCCTTGAGCAGGTGTTAGTAAAAACTCCTTTTTAAATCTCTACAGATTTAAATTTGATTATTTTCCTTTATTCATTTTCGTCTTCATCTGCTACACCCCGTAATAAACTGTAATATAATCAAATAATATAATAAAGAAAATCCATGCAGACAAATTAATTAATGCTGGTAGCGTGTATTTATTTCCATCCAGCTTTTTTTTAGTCTGACCACAGCTAAGAGGGAGCAAGAGGTGGCCTGCCTTCTCCCCGACTCCTCTGTCTCTCTGGATAAATGCCGGCCCGAGTAAAGTGTCTGCCGTTCCTGTTCTGATTAATTTGAGCCAATGTATTTATTGTAAACAAGCCCTGTGGGATGGAATTCAATTGAGAGGAGACGAGGAGCAGCCACCGGTGCCCCGGAGGAGAGAGGAGAGGACCTCAGCCGATAATGGTCTCATTAGCAGTCTGTCAGTAGCCATCCTACACACGGCCTCAACACACAGCAGCTGATCTTCCAGCCTCTCCTGAGCACTGTACCATGGCTCTCCATAGAGAGAGAGAGAGAGAGAGAGAGAGAGAGAGAGAGAGAGAGAGAGAGAAACAGGATGTGCAAACCATGCCACAGTAAGAAAGAATAATACAAAGAGAAATTGAGAATAAAATGGATTCTAAAGAACCTTGCATTGTTATTGGACTCTAAGGTACAGGCTTAATGGACTACTTCAATACAGGAAATTTTTACCCACTGCTTCACACAAATCGCTCAATGCCCATCTTAAAGCAAAACCATATATCACATTTCTCAGTGCGGTGACTCGAAGGGAAAACCTCTGAGGACTTTCCTGTAATCTGACATCCAATGAAAAATGTCTAAAACCTACGAGTGAAACTTTTATAATTTTATTGTGTATTTTGGACTAAAGCCACACCACAATCAGTTTAACACTATAGTATTTTCCTGTGTTGCTTTTTTAAATGAACACATAAATAAATACATCAGAAGTCAACAGTACACGTATTTAATATAAATATTAACCCGCAATATAAAAACCACAAAATCACAACCCCATGTGAGACATTATAAACCAATTTAAAGCTATTCCAGGCAATTTCCTGTAGCTTCCACCTGTGAGGAGGACTTCAATAAATCACTCAGACAACACGGGGAATATCTATTTTCAGGATAAATAGACAAGACTATTGGGTTTCTTTTCTTAGAGGAAAAGCAAACCATTACAATAACATTCAAACAAAAAAGGATGCAGCAGAAGATGCAGAAACGGAGAAAAGAGCCAGGGTGTGAGGTGCATTCATTCCAAGGACATATTGTACAATTCACACTATTTCCATACAATCTTGTCATACTAAAAGCCGGTTTCAGTTATAACCAGCAGAAACTAGAAGACCAGTTTATTTTGGTTAAATGTCAAATAAACGGATCTAATCTACCTTCTGCATCAGCTGTGTACTGTAATAACCCGATAGTTAAATCTGATCTTACTGAGATTGTACTAGAAATATCTTTTGAACCCATTCATCCATTTACCATCTGCTTATCCTAAACAGAGTCACAATTTTACTCACACTACAGACAGCTTAGAGATGCCAATCAGCCTACAATGCACATCTTTGGACTTGGGGAAGTAACCCGAAAACCTGAAAAGAAACCCAAAGCACGAGGAGAACGTTCTCTGGACACAGAGGGTGAAAGCAGGATTTGAACCCACACCTCTGGAGGTGCAAAATGTTCCCGTGACACATTTCCCCCTTCTTTAGTAATATTATTTCATTATATTCATCAAGTACCTATTCACTAAATAGTGCACTTTTTTTTTTTTTGGATGTTACCTTTTTCTACTAGTGTCTGTAAACCAAGTGGAGAATATCCAGTGCACTTATTGAATCCCATAATGCACCAAGGTCGTGTATTATCTATGTAACCTAGCAGCCATGAAAGACCCATGATGCACTGCATCGATCGGTTTGATTTGTTTTCACTATGAAATACACTCGAGCTCATTCAGATTCTACTCTGAAGTGTAAAGAGCAGATTTATAGTTAGCTTAGCTACTTTAATGTCCCAGGAAAATAATTGTGTGGATAATGAGCCGCCGTAATGAGCAAACCTGTGTAACGTAGTATATGAAATTATTTATTTAATCACTTCTCCTGTTCCCTATAATAGTTATATGCAGTATTCTGAATGGCAATGTAGGGAATAGTGAAGTAGCTTTAACGTGTTGCTTAAACAAGCTATGATTCCCTTCTGTACAATAAAATGTATTTTCACATAGAGTTAAACATTAAACATAGAGCCTTCTAGGTATTTATAATTTGGGGACTTTTGGCAGGGACGATTCTGATAAGCCCTCTTATGTTTGCTCTAATTGAAATCTCTGTATTAACCCAAAGCAACTATTTAGAATTGAAGCCTGTTTCCAAATTTTGTTTGGAAATTGTTTCTGCGGTCATTGCTCTGTTCGTTTTATTCGTATGAAAGTACAAGCCAATTCTTCTGTATTTGTACAATCTGATGTTTTAGATAAAAAGACAAACAAATATGTTTACAAAGCTGTTACAGAGAAAGATTGATTGCTTTCACTGTAATTGCCTAAAGGCAAACTAATTCATCTACCAATAACCTATAAGGAATTTAACTAAAAACAGTGTCATATGTAACTCTAGACATCTCTCTATCTCTCTCGCTCTCTCTCTTTCCCTCTCTCTCTCTTTGTAAATAGGTTTAAGAGGTTGGTATATTTCATTTAATATTAACTCACTGCACTCTAAGACATGCCAAGATTTTACTTGCAGTAGTGGAGGACGAGAACAGGCTTTCACACAGAGACAGAGAGAGTGTGGAAAGGAGAGGAAGAGGAAGAGGAAGAGAAAGAGGAAGAGGCGACTGGTGCTACAGACACACAGCAGCATGTGGTAGCGACTGAGGCTGGCTAGCTAAGGAAGCGCAGCATCCCCTTCCATTCTAATGATCCCTCACTTCCAGTCATTCTCCCCCCAAAAAGATAACCTATCCCTTTCTCCGTGTAGCAGAGAACGGGATAAGGGAGTGCGGTGATTATAGAAGTGCCTTCTCTTCTTCCTCTCCCGCCTGAAGTAGGCCAGGAGATTTTGGGTGTGATAATTATGGCCATAACTAGGCATGAGGGATTGGTAATGGTGCTGCTTATCCTTCATGAGTGTGACTGTCACAAGGAAAAGCATGATTATTGTTTTTTTTCCTCTCTACCACGCTGTTGCAGCAGCAGCGAGTTGCGGCGGCTGAAAAGGGCAGTGGGTGAGCGTGGCCTTTGAGGAGAGAACTTAACGAATGAAGTTCATTATTGAGGAGCATACCGGGGAGACCCCCTGGAGTATGTGATGGATGACCTCACGTCAATAAAACACACACACACACACACACACACACACACACACACACACACACACACACACACACACAGACGCACAGACACACACACACACACAGACACACACACACACACACACACACACGTCTAACTATCCTTGTGAGGACCTTCCACTGACATAATTATTAATGCAGCTAATTAATGTTATACCTAACCCTAAATCTAACCTTACCCTTAATCTAAGTAACCAAAAGCTACCCTTTTTTACTCTTTTTTTTCTTTTTAAACAAATGCTGCAGTTTTTTGTTAAAAAAATTAATTAAATAAAGAAGCAGCCAGCCACATGTCCCCTCAAGGTCAAACCTGTCAGATATTCCTACACTTTGGTTCACTTTAATGTACAGAAATATGTTCACATGCATACACACACACACACACACACACACACACACACACACACACACACACTCCTACCTTCAGATCTATCTATCAATAGGTCTTAAGTAAGATATAAAAAAATAAACAAACAGCAATAAAAAAACACCATATGCAACAACATGGCATTCAAATGAAATGTTAATGAAATGAATAAAATCAGTAAAGAACTAATCACTTAATTCTCTTATGCTCTCTTAGCTATGCAGTGAAAAACGTTTAAAAATATGATAATTTGTTACGTGCCACGACTTGCCTTTGTCTGCTAAGACTAATTTATTTTAAATCACAGGTCTTTTTTTCTTTCTAATGGAGAGGAATGGACCGTAGAGGCCTCCCACCTCCCATAGCCCATATTACACTCATTTATTAAAATCACCATTGTCTTAGAGTGAAAATAACTTTCTTTTTAAAACACCCTGTCTATTAAGACAGGAGCCCACCAGAGGGACAGGCTTTCCTCTGAAGATTGAGGGAGATCTTCAGGCTATTCTGCTTTCTCCTTCAGCCCTGCTGTTAAGCCTTAGGTTACCATGTTTGCTTTTTTTTCCCCCTTTTTTGGCGGTACCTAACACCTACTCTCTTTTACTGTTGACTTATGAGGATGCCATGGGTGTATGTGAGCGATTCATCACAGCCCTGCTACTTCACACACACTGCACACATTAGTAATGTTCTCCACTGAGGAGGAAGTCCTGTCACAACTCTCTCACCCTAAAAACCTTTGAGCAAGGTAGGTCACACAGAGGCCTCTGCATCTGGCCCACTTTTAGTCTTTCACAGCACCTTTAAGTTTCCTCGGCCTGCCTGCGTTCGGCACGGCTTCAGAGATACAAACATGACGCATCTCGGCTACACACCTGACAAAAAATAAATAAATCAGTAGTTCAATAGGGATGACATGGGCATGATTCAGTGGAAAAAATGTTGTAGTGATGCTTCCATGTGTCCATGTGTTCCAAATGTCACAAACACAACCAGTGTTTTTATCATGTGGTGTTTAGGTTAAAGCCTCAGACATTCGACCCAAAGACCACTGAGCATCTTATACCTAATGTACACTTCTCGCTTATTATACACCGCAACGATGTGAGATTTTCAGAGCACGAATTCTATCTCTAATAGTTATTCAGAAGTTCAATTAAAAATATACAGTGCTCAGTGTAAATGAGTACACCCCCTTTAAAAAATAACATTAATTAGTGTGTATATATATATATATATATATATATATATATATATATATATATATATATATATATATATATATATATATATATATATATATAGGGGGCACGGTGGCTTAGTGTTTAGCACGTTCGCCTCACACCTCCAGGGTCGGGGTTCGATTCCCGCCTCCTCCTTGTGTGTGTGGAGTTTGCATGTTCTCCCCGTGCCTCGGGGGTTTCCTCCGGGTACTCCGGTTTCCTCCCCCGGTCCAAAGACATGCATGGTAGGTTGATTGGCATCTCTGGAAAATTGTCCCTAGTGTGTGATTGTGTGTGTGTGTGTGCCCTGCGATGGGTTGGCACTCCGTCCAGGGTGTATCCTGCCTTGATGCCCGATGACGCCTGAGATAGGCACAGGCTCCCCGTGACCCGAGGTAGTTCGGATAAGCGGTAGAAGATGAATGAATGAATGAATGAATATATATATATATATATATATATATATATATATATATATATATATATATATATATATATATTTGGTAATGAACTACAGGAATGCTTTACATTTGGTCATTCCTCATTTACCCTCTTCCTGGAAATATGGCTTTGGAGATCAGGGTAAAAACAGCCAAGTGAGCTTCCACATTGGTTTGAACTCTAAGAGCTGGACAAGAAGCTTTTGTATCAAATTAAACACAGAAATAATATATAAGAAAAAAACGTCACCTACGGCCTCTTCAAAGGCCAAGACGTGTGACTGACTGCTAGTATGTGACAAATTAGCTATTATCTGGCAATCATGGTTTCACGCACAACCACATGTGGAGAGCAATGAGTAATAAAAAAGGGGGGACAAAAGTAAAAAGAAAACTATAAAAAAGGTTTCATAGAAAACAGTTGGATTAGCATTTGATAGAGAAAAATGAATAATCATTCTAAAGGGTCATTAAAGACATTAATAATCAGCACTATTGTGCTGTTAGACCATTTTTTGTTTTCTTAATTTATAAACATAAATTTACAGGTTTTCTCTTAGTATTTGGCCATTTATATTACTGTGAATCATGATCATTAATGCCAATATGCACACAATAGCTAAAAACCAATCATCACTTTTTGTTGATTGTGATTGACTTTCCTATTATAATAAACAAATTCTCATGGCCGTATGAGTCAAAGTATGAGTGAACACAGAAGGGAATATCATTAAAACAACTAACACAAGTCTGCAAGCAAAAAAAAATTTACATCTGTCATTTTATTTCATTATATTAAGTGAGAAAAGGTTATTTTCACCCAAAGCACAGGATTAAAGGATGTAGCTAGGTGTGTGTGTGTGTGTGTGTGTGTGTGTGTGTGTGTGTACAGTAAAAAACTAGAAGTCACTTTTTATTACTTCTTTATTTATTCGTTTGTTTATATATTTATTATTAATCATATATCATTTTATTAGCCGTTTGACATACGGTGCATTTTTAATTACACAGAATTACTTCTTATCTTTGCCGCCCCATGACACTTTGAAAGTTGTGTGAATTATGCAAGCAGAAATTATTGAGGTGAGCTCTTTAATGACCGTGTAGTGAGAAATGATCTTGATATTTGCAGCAAGCTCAGCATATCATTAGGGAGACTGCCACTTAATCAGCACCGTGTCTGCCCTACAGAGGTGTAAGCGCTATGCAGGTGGAGTGAGCAAAGACAACAGCTAGCACATTAAGGCATACGAGCTGGAGGAAGTGGAGTGAGAGACAGAGGAAGAGGGGGAAAATGAGAGAAAAGAGAGAGACAGACATATCGGCACAGAAGTGTATTGTATTCTGTTTTCTCTCTCTCATACACACACACACACAAACACACACACACACACCAATGTCTTTCTATGTCTCTTAGCCTTTAATAACGGAAGTCAATCACAATTAGGTATGAAGATCTGCGTTACAGACACACACTCACTAGACATTGGGTTAACTTGCTTCACTTTACTGCAAAAACTCATTCCTATTGCTGATTTAATGTATACACCATACCAAGACTCGAATATCTGCCCGCATACACGCGCACACACACACACACACACACACACACACACACACAGAAAGTCTTAAATTGTCTTTTGTTCACATGGTATAATTATCACTTAAATGTAGGCATAGTTTTTTAAATTCTTCTACAGTATTACATTTTTTCATGATAATTATAGGTCTCGTTATTCCTTCACAGCATAGGTCTCATTATAGCTGTACTTTTATACTTACTGCTTTATAAATCAAATATCTAAACCGTGTTTTTGATGGAGAATAATCGTCTTGCATTAAAAAAACACCAATATGCCTAAAGATGGTTACAGTAAACGCAAGTTAGGTGTAAAAGTCAAGCCTAAAAGTTGAGCTATATAACTATTAATACAAGACAGAGGTTGTTATGGGATTATTAACATGTTGTCCTCAATACAAGAGAAAATAATGAAAGCACTAAGAAATCATGTGTAATTAGGTGTGGATCTGATAATATTTATGTACAGTAGCGTATCTCAGTAGCACACACACACAAACACACACACACACAAACACACACACACACAAAAAAAGCCATGTGCACTCTGATGACACAAGGAAGTTTCATCTTAAACACAACCAGGGGATGTCAGTGACGGTTATATTTGTTGGAGTCCTGTGACCTTTGCCTCTGTTCTGCTCATCATGAGCTTGTGGGCTGCTGGACAAATAAGTGATAAGCAGTGATAACTTGCTCCAAGGCCACCGACACTACCGCACACAGAGCCAGCACAATGCCGGTGTGTGTCACACACCCCTCATCTTCCCAGCTACGGCTTCATATTGCCCACACATATCCACACTTTGTAGCTATCCTAGCAGATGGGATGCCTTATTTTAGCAAGCGCTTATGCAGCTTCTATTTGCGTGATGTGTATATTTCTTTGGTGTTTGGCTGGTCCGACAGAGCTCCACAACAAGGCCTTTCAGATTAGGTAGACACACAAAGGGATGGACAGACAGCAGAAAAGCTGACAAAGCTGAAGTCTCACACAATGCCGCTGGGGGGGATTCAGATTAAGTGGTTACAAAGAGCCGAGGTGGTCCGGTACATATAGTCGAGGAACTCTTACTGCATCAGCAGACACGTCCAGCCTTCAGCTTTTTCCTGCACAACAACAAAGCTACCAAGGTGCTTTCCATCAATGCCCAGCCTCTTTCTTTCAACCCCTCTAACCGTGAGCAGCGGGTACAAAAAGACTGTCTTCATTTTGAACAACTTATGCAAACAAAGTGCATTCACAAAGGCCTATTTGCAATTTCACAAAATGGCCAGCAAATAAAAATAAAAGAATTAAAAAAAAAAAAAACATAAAAAATGCTTCTGATGAAAAATGAGGGCCTGTCATATTGTGTGGATGGAAGAAAAAAGTGGAGAAAGGGAAGAGAAGAAAAGGATAAAAATCAAGCCATTCTGCTTTACGACAAATAGATATCTCTATTGATTTCCTTTTTGCTGTGGCGGCCCATCCTTCTCCGTTGTGATTAAACTGACCTATTTCAGATAAAAAAAATGGCTGACTATTATGGATTAAAGCAAAGCATCCAAAAGGAAAAAATATTTCTATGAAACAAACAAATAGACAAAATGAAACATAATTTATTGTTAAAATTGGAGGCTGTCAAGTAGAGTGAAGTGCTTTTTCTTCCCTTGGAGAATCTTTTGTTATTTTAGGTAGAAAACCTCACGTTTCTGTGGCATGCTGAGAATGAAATTGCTTCGGCAAAGAGCACACTTTGGAGATGTTCTGCTGATTTTAAACAACCCTTTCTCCAGAAGATCGCAACCATTTTTGCTTCGTTTAATGTACACTAAGACTACTGCTACAATGCTTCAGGGGGAAACAACTCTACACGCTGTCATCATCCTGACAAACATGTAGTGTATACAAAGCAAAACACTTTGTCATATATATCTCTCTTGATGAAAGTGAAAAGATATCGCTGGTTATAATGTGCTACAAAGAGAGACGTGCTATATAATAACAGCACCATGTTTCATAACCAGTCTTTTCCTACCGATTAGCCGTACATTTCTGTTGACTTTCCCAAGCTTCAGCTACACAAATTCTCATGATTACTGCCTATGTTGCACAGCTTTCACCACAGAGTTTTACATTCCATTTTTGTGACGAACCAAGACAGCACAAATTCAAACAATGCTTGTGGTGCTGCATTCTGAATCGTGTAGTTGCCTTGGGCTTTTTTAAGTGTATCCACTATACAATACATTATGTCTCCAGAGTATGTGTACAGCAAGGCAGGATGTGTAAATCTTCACAGTCTTACATTCTCCTCTACCTTAAACAATCTGAGCTCCAGAGAATAACATTAATACAAACATTTACTTCAGTGTTGAAATCCTAAACAGTTTACAGCACATCACACAAACTACAAGAACCAACTCATCAAAGCTGGCTGTTAGCAACCATGAACAAAATATGCGTCTAAAAGACAATTGCCATATCAGATTGCAATGTTTTTAAATCTTTCACAGTGTCAGAACAGCACAGTCTCCAAATCTCTGTCAGTATCTTTACAAACTAACTAAATCTCTAGAACAGCAAAGTCTCTAAATATTTATTAGTGTCTCTACAGACCAACACAGTCTCTAAATCACAATCACTGTCTCTACAGACCAACACAGTCTCTAAATCACAATCACTGTCTCTACAGACCAACACAGTCTCTAAATCACAATCACTGTCTCTACAGATGAACACAGTCTCTAAATCACAATCACTGCCTCTACAGACCAACACAGTCTCTAAATCACAATCACTGTCTCTACAGACCAACACAGTCTCTAAATCTCTATCACTGTCTCTACAGACCAACACAGTCTCTAAATCACAATCACTGTCTCTACAGACCAACACAGTCTCTAAATCTCTATCACTGTCTTTACAGACCAACACAGTCTCTAAATCTCTATCACTGACTCTAGAGACCAACACAGTCTCTAAATCACAATCACTGCCTCTACAGTCCAAACAGTCTTTAAATCACAATCACTGCCTCTACAGACCAACACAGTCTCTAAATCACAATCACTGCCTCTACAGACCAACACAGTCTCTAAATCACAATCACTGACTCTACAAACCAACACAGTCTCTAAATCACAATCACTGTCTCTACAGACCAACACAGTCTCTAAATCTCTATCACTGTCTCTACAGACCAACACAGTCTCTAAATCACAATCACTGTCTCTACAGACCAACACAGTCTCTAAATCTCTATCACTGTCTCTACAGACCAACACAGTCTCTAAATCTCCATCACTGTCTCTACAGACCAACACAGTCTCTAAATCTCTATCACTGTCTCTACAGACCAACACAGTCTCTAAATCTCCATCACTGTCTCTACAGACCAACACAGTCTCTAAATCTCTATCACTGACTACAGACCAACACAGTCTCTAAATCACAATCACTGTCTCTACAGACCAACACAGTCTCTAAATCACAATCACTGTCTCTACAGACCAACACGGTCTCTAAATCACAATCACTGTCTCTACAGACCAACACAGTCTCTAAATCTCTATCACTGTCTCTACAGACCAACACAGTCTCTAAATCACAATCACTGACTCTACAGACCAACACAGTCTCTAAATCACAATCACTGTCTCTACAGACCAACACAGTCTCTAAATCACAATCACTGTCTCTACAGACCAACACAGTCTCTAAATCTCTATCACTGTCTCAACAGACCAACACAGTCTCTAAATCTCTATCACTGACTCTACAGACCAACACAGTCTCTAAATCACAATCACTGACTCTACAGACCAACACAGTCTCTAAATCACAATCACTGTCTCTACAGACCAACACAGTCTCTAAATCACAATCACTGTCTCTACAGACCAACACAGTCTCTAAATCTCTATCACTGTCTCAACAGACCAACACAGTCTCTAAATCTCTATCACTGACTCTACAGACCAACACAGTCTCTAAATCACAATCACTGTCTCTACAGACCAACACAGTCTCTAAATCACAATCACTGCCTCTACAGACCAACACAGTCTCTAAATCACAATCACTGCCTCTACAGACCAACACAGTCTCTAAATCACAATCACTGCCTCTACAGACCAACACAGTCTCTAAATCACAATCACTGACTCTACAGACCAACACAGTCTCTAAATCACAATCACTGTCTCTACAGACCAACACAGTCTCTAAATCACAATCACTGTCTCTACAGACCAACACAGTCTCTAAATCACAATCACTGTCTCTACAGACCAACACAGTCTCTAAATCACAATCACTGTCTCTACAGACCAACACAGTCTCTAAATCACAATCACTGTCTCTACAGACCAACACAGTCTCTAAATCACAATCACTGTCTCTACAGACCAACACAGTCTCTAAATCACAATCACTGTCTCTACAGACCAACAGTCTCTAAATCACAATCACTGTCTCTACAGACCAACACAGTCTCTAAATCACAATCACTGTCTCTACAGACCAACACAGTCTCTAAATCACAATCACTGTCTCTACAGACCAACACAGTCTCTAAATCACAATCACTGTCTCTACAGACCAACACAGTCTCTAAATCACAATCACTGTCTCTACAGACCAACACAGTCTCTAAATCTCTATCACTGTCTCTACAGACCAACACAGTCTCTAAATCACAATCACTGCCTCTACAGACCAACACAGTCTCTAAATCACAATCACTGCCTCTACAGACCAACACAGTCTCTAAATCACAATCACTGTCTCTACAGACCAACACAGTCTCTAAATCACAATCACTGTCTCTACAGACCAACACAGTCTCTAAATCACAATCACTGTCTCTACAGACCAACACAGTCTCTAAATCACAATCACTGTCTCTACAGACCAACAGTCTCTGAATCTCCATCAGTGTTACTTCAGACTAACACAGTCTCTAAATCACAATCACTGTCTCTACAGACCAACACAGTCTCGAAATCACAATCACTGTCTCTACAGACCAACACAGTCTCTAAATCACAATCACTGTCTCTACAGACCAACACAGTCTCTAAATCTCTATCACTGTCTTTACAGACCAACACAGTCTCTAAATCTCTATCACTGACTCTACAGACCAACACAGTCTCTAAATCACAATCACTGCCTCTACAGTCCAAACAGTCTCTAAATCACAATCACTGCCTCTACAGACCAACACAGTCTCTAAATCACAATCACTGCCTCTACAGACCAACACAGTCTCTAAATCACAATCACTGTCTCTACAGACCAACACAGTCTCTAAATCACAATCACTGTCTCTACAGACCAACACAGTCTCTAAATCACAATCACTGTCTCTACAGACCAACACAGTCTCTAAATCACAATCACTGTCTCTACAGACCAACACAGTCTCTAAATCACAATCACTGTCTCTACAGACCAACACAGTCTCTAAATCACAATCACTGTCTCTACAGACCAACAGTCTCTGAATCTCCATCAGTGTTACTTCAGACTAACACAGTCTCTAAATCACAATCACTGTCTCTACAGACCAACACAGTCTCGAAATCACAATCACTGTCTCTACAGACCAACACAGTCTCTAAATCACAATCACTGTCTCTACAGACCAACACAGTCTCTAAATCTCTATCACTGTCTTTACAGACCAACACAGTCTCTAAATCTCTATCACTGACTCTACAGACCAACACAGTCTCTAAATCACAATCACTGCCTCTACAGTCCAAACAGTCTCTAAATCACATTCACTGCCTCTACAGACCAACACAGTCTCTAAATCACAATCACTGCCTCTACAGACCAACACAGTCTCTAAATCACAATCACTGTCTCTACAGACCAACACAGTCTCTAAATCACAATCACTGTCTCTACAGACCAACACAGTCTCTAAATCACAATCACTGTCTCTACAGACCAACACAGTCTCTAAATCACAATCACTGTCTCTACAGACCAACACAGTCTCTAAATCACAATCACTGTCTCTACAGACCAACACAGTCTCTAAATCTCTATCACTGTCTTTACAGACCAACACAGTCTCTAAATCTCTATCACTGACTCTACAGACCAACACAGTCTCTAAATCACAATCACTGCCTCTACAGTCCAAACAGTCTCTAAATCACATTCACTGCCTCTACAGACCAACACAGTCTCTAAATCACAATCACTGCCTCTACAGACCAACACAGTCTCTAAATCACAATCACTGTCTCTACAGACCAACACAGTCTCTAAATCACAATCACTGTCTCTACAGACCAACACAGTCTCTAAATCACAATCACTGTCTCTACAGACCAACACAGTCTCTAAATCACAATCACTGTCTCTACAGACCAACACAGTCTCTAAATCACAATCACTGTCTCTACAGACCAACACAGTCTCTAAATCTCTATCACTGTCTTTACAGACCAACACAGTCTCTAAATCTCTATCACTGACTCTACAGACCAACACAGTCTCTAAATCACAATCACTGCCTCTACAGTCCAAACAGTCTCTAAATCACAATCACTGCCTCTACAGACCAACACAGTCTCTAAATCACAATCACTGCCTCTACAGACCAACACAGTCTCTAAATCACAATCACTGTCTCTACAGACCAACACAGTCTCTAAATCACAATCACTGTCTCTACAGACCAACACAGTCTCTAAATCACAATCACTGTCTCTACAGACCAACACAGTCTCTAAATCACAATCACTGTCTCTACAGACCAACACAGTCTCTAAATCACAATCACTGTCTCTACAGACCAACACAGTCTCTAAATCACAATCACTGTCTCTACAGACCAACACAGTCTCTAAATCTCTATCACTGTCTCTACAGACCAACACAGTCTCTAAATCTCTATCACTGACTCTACAGACCAACACAGTCTCTAAATCACAATCACTGCCTCTACAGTCCAAACAGTCTCTAAATCACATTCACTGCCTCTACAGACCAACACAGTCTCTAAATCACAATCACTGCCTCTACAGACCAACACAGTCTCTAAATCACAATCACTGTCTCTACAGACCAACACAGTCTCTAAATCACAATCACTGTCTCTACAGACCAACACAGTCTCTAAATCACAATCACTGTCTCTACAGACCAACACAGTCTCTAAATCACAATCACTGTCTCTACAGACCAACACAGTCTCTAAATCACAATCACTGTCTCTACAGACCAACACAGTCTCTAAATCACAATCACTGTCTCTACAGACCAACAGTCTCTGAATCTCCATCAGTGTTACTTCAGACTAACACAGTCTCTAAATCACAATCACTGTCTCTACAGACCAACACAGTCTCTAAATCACAATCACTGTCTCTACAGACCAACACAGTCTCTAAATCACAATCACTGTCTCTACAGACCAACACAGTCTCTAAATCACAATCACTGTCTCTACAGACCAACACAGTCTCTAAATCACAATCACTGTCTCTACAGACCAACACAGTCTCTAAATCACAATCACTGTCTCTACAGACCAACACAGTCTCTAAATCACAATCACTGTCTCTACAGACCAACACAGTCTCTAAATCACAATCACTGTCTCTACAGACCAACAGTCTCTGAATCTCCATCAGTGTTACTTCAGACTAACACAGCCTCTAAATCTCTATCATACTGTCTCTACAGACCAACACAGTCTCGAAATCACTACAGCGTCTCTACAGAACAGCGGGGACCCCAGTGCTGTCACACTGTCGCAACAGCTGTAAAAAATCTTTCTTTACAGTATCACAGTTAACTGCACAACAAACCAATATTATTAACTGTGATTTAAGATTCTAATTCAGTCTGATAACTCTTATTTGTATATTAATATAGAGTGATTGTGAGACAGTGTTTATTTATCTATTCCCTCTTACAGGTTTGCATAAGTGGTTTGCTTTCTGTAAAACATCTGCTTTATATGAGAGGGAGCATAACAATACAGTAATTCTTCTGCTCAATGCAGACCAGTTTAATGATAGCCCTAGGGCTGTTGAGTACTTTCAGATTTCAGTGAAGTTGGCTGTCTTAATCATTTGATTGAGATAAGCGAGGCTGCCTCACTGAGAGTCTCACAGCACTCAATGGGAAGGTAAACAAATGAAGGAGCAGGGGTTAGGCGATGCTTCTCAATAAGCCTAGTCTGTCTGGGCTTACCGCCTGTCTGCACTATGGAGATAGATAAGCCCTGACTGCACTTCGCCCCTGCTTTTTCCCATTCTCTCACTGTCGTTCTCTCTCTCTCTCTCTCTCTCTCTCTCTCTCTCTCTCTCCCCCCTTCTCTCTCTCTCTCTCTCTCTCTCTCTCTCTCTCTCTCTCTCTCTCTCTCTCTCTCTTTCTCTCTCTCTCTCTCTCTCTCTCTCTCTCTCTCATTGGATCGATGACTCTGTTTCCCCATGGTCCTGACTAACCCAAGTGTAATTCAAATAAGCTCCTCTGACATGGCTATGACTGCCATTCTGGCAAGACATTCATGCACAAATAAGCAAATACTTCATTTTCTCAATACATGCCATCTATGACTAACTAGACATCAGGCACAATATGTTAGAAAGAGTAATTCACTTCAGAATAACAAACACACACACACACACACACACACACACACACACACACACACATACACTTGAAGTCAAATTTACAACATAATATAACTATAATTTGTTTTCGAAACAAATTGAGTGTTGCTTGCTTGTCATTTGTTGTTATTTGCTATTTATTTGAGAAAGGAAGTGAAACTGGGACCAATTCCTCATTTATAATTACAAGCAACAAGAAAACCAAAGCATGCCTGATAAACGTAGATAATACAAGCCTCAAATCTGCCGATGTAAAAGTAACAATATATTAGAAATACAATAAATAGGATATTATTTTTAAATAATTTCAGTACGAGTTGAAATATATGAGATAAAATATATGCAATTAAAAAAGATTCAATTTGAGGAGACTTTCTAGGTGCCAAGTTTACTATGTGTCTAATTTAGATACAAATAAACGTTGGACTTTAGCACAGTGGACAGACACGCCGATACTGCAAAGCTGCTATCTGTGCAGTAAGCAGAAATGATTGGTCACAGAAGACCCGAGATCATGAGGGAGCCATGTGGGACACATGCACACGTACACAAATGAGAAATAAGAGCCTGTGCAATCTTGTATAATCAGTTTGCACCCCTTATCAGCAATTTTGGTCATCTCCATAACATGCTACAACAATACTAACTGCTTAATAAAACTCTATAAAACTACTAGATAAACTACTCAAACTACTAAACTTTTCTCCCAGACATACATGGTGCACACTACAGTAGAGATATATACTACTTCCACAAAAATGCTACGCAGGCAATTATACATTAATAATGAGCAATACATCATGTGCTGACAATAACGGGAATACATAATCTACTTCAATTTAAACAACAAAATAAATAACATTTCATTGAAAACAAATCGCTTCATGCTTGATCATCATTTCCTTTGTGTTTTAATCCAGCCCTGACACTTTGTACAGTCTAGCAACTCTGGTTTATCTTAGACACCCAGCTGACAGAATGGACTTCATGCTTTTTAGGAGGACTAAGCAAACAAATAGATTCATTTATCTCTAGGTTTCAAATGCAAAGCAAAGCTTCATGTGCTTTGCTTTATATCTCTCAAATGCCATATACAGAGAAGTATAAGCAAGTTTGTGGAAGCAAAAAAAAAAAAAAAAAGAAACAAAAACAACAACAATTAATTTTACTGAAGGACTTTGAACATGAAATTACTTTCTTCAGGAAAAGCAATTATTTAAAAAAATTAAGAAGAAAGCAGTGAATGGAGGGATAAGTGGCCATATCAGTGGTCATCAAGAAGAAGTAAAGTGAAGTATCTATCATCTCCCAGTGAGGATTTATTTTTTTACAGGTCGAGCAGTGTGGGGGTCAGTAGAGGCTCCTAGCCAACAATTGCCCCACTGCGGGGGCTTGATCACTCAAGCAAGGGTGGAAAAATGAAGAGTGGGTTCAATGTGTGTGTGTGTGTGTGTGTGTGTGTGTGTGCCTCCATCAAAAAGAAGAATATGAGGAACCCCACTTTATTTATTGTGGTTAGATGAAACTACAATGTTTGACCATGAACATGAGCATGAAAAAAGGGGAATTTCATAAAACTAAATTTTGAGATTGGTGTTTTAGGAGTTCTTCTGATTAAATAGATTAGTGTCATCATGACTAACCAGATATTTCAGCTCAAAGCCTTGTTTCCGCTACCAAAAGGTTCAAACGTGACCAAAGAGCTTTTGACCAAGAGCCAAACATTCCCAGTCACAATAATCACAAAATCAGTGTATTGCAATGACCGTCTCCATCTCCAGAGCTGAAACCTACGGAACCCCTGTGGTCTGAATTGACGATGAACATCCACATGTACAAACCTAATAATATAATGAAGTTTTTCTGTATGTTCTCTATATACAGGAAATCCCTCTACAGCAAGTGTTGGCAACTTTGTTAGACATTCCCAGAAGGGACTTCTAAAACAAAGTAGTTATAAAGTTGCTGATAATTGTGAAATTACAGTGTATTGTAGAAAAAAGACTTTTTGGAAGTTTTTGAAAAATAAAAACATGCTTAAAATAATGCTTGTTTGAACCCAATATATCACTTTGTATGCATTACTTTTTAATTATTAAAAACTTTAAAAAAAAAAAAAAAAAAAGGCACTGCAACAGTATTATTTTATTTTTTTAACTCTTGACGCATATGATTTCTTTTTCTTGCAAATCTTTTGATTTCCTTCTTTTCATCAAAATCTAGCCATGTTTTCCAATATTTTCATTCAAATAAATGGGGGATGCAAACATTTGCACATGCAAACTATGCAATAGACAATGCAATGGACTATACTGTATGTTGTAAATAGCAAATTTGACTTTCAAATGGTATACAAACTGTGAAAAAATCGACATTATCTATCATCTACTTTATCGTATAGCCATTAACTGAGGCAAATACTGAGATGCTTGTTCTTTGTAAGGTGTTACTCGGGTGTTAGAACATGACAGACATAACCCAACCCTCATTAGCACTTTATAGTCGATGAAAATGTCTGTTCTCCTTGTAACTGACAAGACCTTTCCTCCCACTATTACATGTCCTTTGAATCATCTCTACTGCACAGCATGGCTTTGACCCAGGACCTCACTGCCAGCATGCCTCCACTATACCTCTCTCTCTCTCTCTCTCTCTCTCTCTCTCTCTCTCTCTCCCTCTCTCTCTCTCTCTCTCTCTCTCTCTCTCTCTCTCTCTCTCTCTCTCTCTCTCTCTCTCTCTCTCTCTCTCTCTCTCTCTCTCCCCTTTCACCCAGTGACATGCGTCATTACCATTGCTTTCACTGAGATTAAATAGTGTGGTCCAGACTGTGTCCATGGCTTTGAACCTGCTCTTCTGAAACTTGCTCTTTGATTTGGCTTCCTCGCTCTTAAGCAGGGGCAATCGGGGCTCTAATTAAGATAGCAGTAGGCCACTGGATAAAAGGAAGAAAGACTAACACTCTTTACTAGAGCAGAATATGGAGAGAGAAAAAAAAAACCCTGTAAAATATATTCCTTTCATTTTGAAAAAAAAAAAAAAAAAGTGTGACCATGCAAAGAAATCTTACAAGATGGTGAATTTAAAAGGAATTAAATGTGCTGCTATTGTTTAAAACTCCTGTGGAATTTGTGTGCATGTGTGTGTGTGAGTGTGTGTGTGTGTGTGTGTGTGTGAGTGTGTGTGTGTGTTTTAAATCCTAAATTATATCTACATTGCTTTAGGCCTATTATCATATCACGGTTTCATCGTAGTCTATTTGCTTATTGCCCACTGCATCCTGCAACAGCTTTTTGAAAGAGGAGACTGGAGATAAAAACTTAATCCGTGAGATTTGCACGCTCGCTCCTGCGCTGAGCTGATGTCTATCTCCCCAAGCTAGACTGCGAAACACAGTTCAGAGTTTTTAACCTCCCTCACAAAGGTTACATGCAAACCACATCCTTGTTTTTCAGTTGCAAGCAGAACAGACAACAGAATGCCGCCAGAAAGAGCTGGAATGAAACAGTCATATGATCTGTTTGAACAAACCGGATCTGTTCATCTGGCCATTATAGAAAGGCCTCCTGGTGAACATTTTAAATGTAGTGGCCTTCATTTTATAATTAATACCAAAGATTTTTCTTCTTTCAAGCTTCTTACATTGTGCAGCTTGTAAACTTAAAGCTTATATGTATATAAGAACAGTCAGTACTTACAAGTGTGTGTCTTCTTTGTTACTGAAATACCTGAAAAACAGAGGAAGTCCTAGTTAGATATACATTACATTAACTGAGCAGATTCCCTTCTACAGACTGTATCACATAAGGGCTCAATTCAATATGCTTGCATACAGTAAATACACATACATACACACATAAACACACATACATACACACACAAACATATAGGAGGAAACCCAAACAAAAAAGAACAATAAGAATATAATATTAAAAAAAAAACCACACACACATTTGTTCCTCAAAAGAGAGACGTTTTTGTTCCTAAGAGACGTATCAAAATTCAACACAAACAGCCTTGTCGATTGTTGCAACTCTAAGTTCTGACATTGACCCGAGGCCAAAGGCTGATGTTGACTGTGACAAAGTTGCTCAGTGCTGCCACAGGCTGTGCCCAGGCAAGGTCAAACAGGTCAGCATGCAGTCACAATACCAACCAGCCAATTGCCTCACTGTCATGGCTGACCTCTGCGTGATGAAAATGAAGAGTGGGGCATGTGTGGAATGCTAGGCAGGAATGCTGTGTTTTCTCAGGCTGTAATCGGAGCCCAACGTCTATGTACTGTATTGTGTTTCAGTGTCACTGTGCTGTGGACGAACTGGTCTCCTGGTTCCTGCATGTGTGTATTTACTGTACATACTGTATGTGTTATGCCTATAGCAGTGTGGTGAGGTGATGGCATCCGAAACGCCTATACCTTCCTTCCTACACACCTGAAACTCGATGGGAAACTAAGCTGACAGAAAAGTGATATTGAAGAAGAAATGAGGCAGTAATCCCCCTGAAACTCCTGCCTACAATTAAAATCACACAGCATTCAGCATCAGCTTTAGCCTCCTTTAGCCATGATGTCAAGCCGGGGCTAAAAGTGACATGAGTGCTCTGGGCAACAAGCACCACTCTCTTAATTCTCCTAATTGTAGGAGCTGGTGTGTTATTATCACACAAGCCTTACAACAAATGGAGACTTCTGGTGTAATTAGTACAAGAAGGGTCCACGAAAATGAGCAATTAAAGACAGACAGACAGACAGACAGACAGACAGACAGACAGACAGACAGACAGACTGATAGATAGATAGATAGATAGATAGATAGATAGATAGATAGATAGATAGATAGATAGATAGATAGATAGATAGATAGATGTAATCATAATGTAGACATACAATATTTTTTCTGCTCAATAAAGAGGTAGGCTTTTGTTTCACTCTCAAATGCTGGTTTCTATTTGTATACTCTGACCATAGATCCATATCAAAATGTATTTTTCTTTTTACTAAGTGCGAATATAGACACTAAGGGCTTCTCTTAGGGGCACACACTAAAAACATGCTTGACCCAACCACAGTGATGAATCGATACAGGAGTGCTTGAGGCTGATGTGCGATCGGTGTGTGAGACATTCTTGTACACACTGGAGTGAAACAAAACCAAATTAGTGGCTGGCTATTACATACAGTGCAACACACAAAGCTGGTAAAAGATAAAAGAGCAACAGTGTAGAATGCAGTCTGAGTCTGAGGTTTGTCTCAGCTCTGATCTGTCCATCTCTATTTCTTCCCAAATTCACAAATTTCTTCTGTTAATATCACATAGGATTAGGAAACGCAATTTTAACACAGAGAAATGTCTGTGATTGCAAATCATCACTATCAAAACAATAATGAGAGGGTTAGTTTAGTAAAAATGGCCTGCTGCTGATGAAGAGTGGAAGGAGCCAATCATCAGCCATTTCCTCCTCTGTGTGTCATTCAGAGGCCAGAGATCCAGTGAGTGAGTTGGGAGCAGGAGGTGGTTGGGCCCTAACACCTCTCAAGCCTGCCAGGCTATGTGTGTGCTCTGCTGGAGGACAGGGTGAGGGTCAGTATGGAGGTGAAGTCATCCTTGACAGATGGGGAAGCCAAACATCACATAACATCATAGAGAATGATGATAATGTTGTGCTCAGATGTAAACACACTGTTCAGTGCTCTGATGAGAGAGAGACACAAGATGAAGAGTTTTCCTCCCTCCCTCCCTTCCTTCCTTCCTTCCTTCCTTCTGTCCTTCCTTCCTTCCTTCCTTCCTTCCTTCCTTCCCCCACACCTCAATGAAGGAGGTGTGAGTTGGATGAGAAGGTAATTACTATGCATGAAACAGCAAGGTAAGTGTACCTGAATCACAATCATAAAGACGAGCTTGTTACAGTTCAACACCGGCTTCCGGAAAAGTCAGCTCAAGGGTAAAGAGTTATTCATGATCATTTCTGCGCTTTGCATCAGCCATTGTGTAGGAAACACACTCAAGAGTCATAAAACACAACCTGATTAATCTCTGATCTCTTACCTTCAGCGTTTTTACTTTTTTCCCCACTTCAGTTGTAAAAATAATTAAAGCACTTTAAAGTACTTCCTTTTCCCCTATTAATGATGTACTTCATACGGTCGCTGTATCTAGCACAGATAATTAATAAAAACATACATCTGTTAAGAATGATAACTGATATCCTTTTTCCCCCCGTCGTGCCACGTGTGTAAGCATTCACTATGTTGTGCATGTTACAAATAAGGACCAAAAAGAGGCTAAAGACATGTTTAGAGAAAAACCTATTGGCTAGGCCAGGACTACTCTGCACCATACAAAAGTCTTAACCAAACTATATTAGAAGAGTTCTTTGCGATCTGTTGTCTATAAGTGAGTAGGAGAATGGAGAAGAGCGTGTCTCATGGCACTGCTGTCTGCCAGACAGATTGTATGTCATAATTCCAGGTTCCTTAGCACCTGACAGCAGATGATGATCATGGATGGTTATTGTCAGGCTGCATCCTTTGCCGAAAGCGGCCACGTTACTCCAGGGTTCAGTGCGCCGTGACATTCAAAGTTACAGTCTCCTTCATGTAATGGAGCAGTCCTCTCACCAAGCTAATGGGAGCGATCCATTTAACCTGTGGCAGAAATACACAAACGAGGAAGTTCCTAATGCGAGGCCCATCCCGGGGGGACGAACACGGATACCGCCCGCTTTCCCTCCAGGCTGCTGCCGATCTGAACGCTTGATATATTGACTGCTACTTCTCACTTATTCTCATTCACTGCTGTGGAGACAAGGAGGGGGTTGAAGGTTCTCTTGGCTGTGCAAGGACACACTGAGTGGAAAAACACCAGAGAAAAGTAACACCTTATGTGACGAGTAACCCAAAAGAGAGACAGAACCCTCACAGGTCGATAGGACAGTACTCTCATGGTTAGACCTTTAATGTGTCTTTTACATAGAAATGTGAATATGGTGTAACCTGTAAATGATTTAAGGCGTGCAATTTGACCACTTTAATTAGTTTTTTTCTGGCGGCTTTTCTTCCGAAACAGATTTATTAAAGGTAGAACAGATATACCCTTGAGACTACAACCACAGCGACAAGTGCACTTGACTTGTATGGAAGAGGACATCGTCTAAGCCAAAGTGTCCTTTAATTCATAAATGCGCATGTTCAAGGTTGTTTCTCAAACATTACTTGTGCTTTGCTCTCAGATTTCTTCCTTTCAGCAAAGCTCACTGGTCCAACCTTTTCATTCAGTGAGGCGCTCAGACGGTTTAGTGTGAGAATAAAAACCGACGATTATCAATAAAACACAAGCCAATACAGGACATGGACACTACAATAATTTATGACTCTCAGGTTAATAAATAAAACGGACAGTGATGCTTTACCTGCCAATCAAACTGATACTTTATTAATAATTAATCAGTACAAATTTTAGACCTGAATTATACAAGACCCTGGTTTCTTAGGAAATGCTTTAGAGATCAGAATAAAAGTAAAGGCCACAAGCAAGGCAGGTTGCTTCAGGTATATTTATATCAAAATATAAATATACCATATATTTGAATCTGTCGCACACACAAACATGCACAGCAACTTGATTTTGCGAGCGTCTGTCATAAAAATTAAAATTTTACTATACAGCCATGAATTTAGAGAAAATATATAAGTACTGTATAATATAATAATGCATGAATAAAGTGCAAATGAATATGAGTATGGGGGATGAGGTACTGTAGCTTAGCAGTTAACGTGTTGGACTACTGATTAGAAGATTGTGAGCTCAAATCCCAGGTCCACTACGCTGCCACTGCTGGGCCCCTGAGCAAGGCGCTTAACCCTCAGTTGCTCAGTTGTATAAAATGAGAAAATGTAAGTTGTTCTGGATAAAGGCATCTGGTAAATGCTGTAAATGTAAATGAATATTGTGGATAATATTGTCACAGGTGGGTTTGATGGACGGACAGGAGAGGGACAATGTTATGGGCCTGTTTTTCAGGGCTTGAGCTAAGCCCCTTACTTCCAGTGAAGTGAAAAGAGAATGCTTTAGTACAGAAAGACATTTTGGACAGTTGAATGAGTTGAATGAGTTCAGTGTGGATGAACTTGACTGGCCTTCACCTCAACCCCATCAAACACCTTTGGAATGAACTGGAACGAAGCTTCATCTAACATCACTGTCTGACCTCACAAATGCTCTACCACATGAATGGGCAAAAATTCCAACATCTCGTGGAAAGCCTGACTAGATACGTGGAAGCTGTTATAGCTGAAAAGATAAGACCAACTCCATATTAACGTCTATGTATTTAGAATATGATGAGAATTAAATTCTGTCTTGGTGTAATGGTCAGGTGTCCCAATACTTTTGTCCATATAGTGTATATAAGGTACAATCATTTCCATTTGGATCCAAATAACATATATTACTGGCACAAAAATCATAGCTGATTTTGTCTGGAAGCATAATGATGGTGGAAAGGAACAGAAAATTATTCCTGTATGCAAAATTTGTCAATATAAACTCGATCTGTAACGTTAATCTTAATCTGTCTAATTAAAGGTCACATTTACATGAACTTGTGTTTGGGCAGTTATAGGTTGCTGGTGAGCAATGAATATGACACTGAGGATCTCTCCTTGTTATATGTGCTTTGTGTAGAGTGTGTGAGGCTCTGAAAGTGGAGATTGTAATATAATATAGAGTATATACACTGTATGAATGTCCTGTATACACATAATAGCAATACTGCACATTTATATAGTAGCATGTTATTTTTTCATGTGTATGAAATGACAGAAAGTGAACAATAAAGACTTCAATAGTATAAACACAGAATCGGAGCAAAGGGCATATATTTTCTCAAGTTCTGTCAAAGTCATGCCAACATTCTTCCTGACACACTTAGCCTTATTATACTTTCATAAACTTCCAAATGCAAAAATGCAATGATTAAAAAAGCATAATGATTCTCATCATCTGCCACTCCCTAATATTCTAAAACACTTAAGTAACTCCATGGAGAGGTCTCTGTCTCTCCGGGGAGGTTAAAGAGAAAAATGACTTCTTCATCTCCAGGCGCTGTTATTTCTGGTCATTTCTAATTGGTTTTAACTAAAAGCAACTCAACTCTGCTGGATCCACAGGTTCCCTCTAACCACACTGCCACACAGTTCTCTGCAAATAGCAGATTTACATCCAAATTAGTTTTAGAGGACATGGAAATTATGCTGCCTTTAGTGTCAAGACAGACCAAAAAAAAGGAGAACACGATGAAAACCACGAGCTATTGTTAAAATAAAATGAGCAAACAAATGTCTCTGAAGTAATAATCCGGTGTGGAGGTCACAGCAAGTCAGAGCATCAGAAGGGTGAAAGCGTGATCCATAGGCCATGGACAAGGCAACATTCACCCTACTGACTTGCTCTTTTATTTGGGTTGGGAGGCTCCAGGTGAGTCCTGAACACCGTCTTGAGGCTCGTGAATAATACATGGCAACCGTAGGGATTGACATGAGCCCAGGAAGGGCACCCGAACAGCAGGCATGGCTGGCAGGCAGATCGGAGACTCTGATGGAATTTTAATTGTTCTGCAGGGAACGCACCCGATAAGCGTTATTGCTATGCTGAAGACGCAGCACAACACAAACCCATTCAGCCGAGTGCTTAAACAAACGATGATTACAGAGAAGCAGTCCCTCAACACACGGCAAGCCCGCCCGCCAGACTCTGGAGTCATTCAAGGCAGCAGACTGTGAACAGAGCCACTAGATAGATGAGAATTTCTATAAACATTTATATTTATTTCCACAGCAATTGATAAGCAGTTGAAAAATGAAGTTAAGAGTACTGACCAGATTATACAGCATCATGGTTTTTACAGCAGACTAGGTAAGGTTCTGAACAAGGTTGTGAGTGGAAATCTGAGAGCAAATCTGTGGGTGGCATTATTTTAGAAATAAAGAAAGAAAGAATCGAGTCTAATCTACGTATGCAATAATCTACTATGCCAAACTAAGAGAACATTTAAATGCATACAGTCTATCTACAGTATACAGAACCATTTCTGTTAAGTTATATTGTAAATATTTCGAGAAAAAACGGAGGATTGTGGAGTTAACGATGTCTATACTAGGCAATGCTGAAAATACGTATTGCGGATATTGCAAATCAAACATTTATCGCACGCCACGGTGACCTTGCTTCTCACACACTGTCAGAGAAAAAGAAAATATATTTGTATTTTTTTTTCGTGTACCTGAAATGGGATGAAACATTTTGGGTAACTGTCTGGAAATTGTGCTAAGACTTGGCAACCCTGAGAGTAAAGAACATTCAAGGTTTTCTTCTACTCCTCCCAGATACAGAGTGTGATCTCACACACTTTTATGCTCCCATTCCCCCTTAATCTGCTCCTGCCCCATGCTGAGCTCCACACGAAACCCGAACCTACTACGGCCTCGCTACAAATAAAGATACATCAGACCACCCTCTGGTATAGCTGAGCACTCTTCATCGACATACTACTAAATCATTATGAGAGAATAATTAATGTGGCTGCATTTAAGAAAATATTGACTTATTCAACGTGTTACAGTGTGTTTATTTCGTCTTCTATAAACTGCTTATAAGAGATGATTGTTATTGTTTGGAAATTAAACTTGATCGTTTTTTCAGGTGTATTTACTCCGGGTGTGTCACATTTGCATTGTAGTTGTGTCGCAGGTCTGGTGTATCACAACCATCCTGTAAATCCAGACCAAACACTTTCTGTACTTCTTTATTTATTTTCCTTGATATTTTTTTTTATCAAGGAAACCAATGCCCAAACGTACACCTGTGTTAATGAAACACAGCGGATAGGGACAGCCAAAGTTGTGCCAGCAGTAATTATAACACAGCTCAAGAAATACAACAGTACATGATACATTAGGCCATTGAATAAACCGCCCTTTTTTATGATTATCCAGGAGGATCACTACTATACAAACTCTCTTTTTATAAATGGTTGTAGATTCTGATTTTAAATAAAGGTAACATGGTATAGAAAGCATGTGATTGACAGCGTTTGTGGATTAAACCCCTTGTTAAAATGGAAGCGTAACTGCTTCATGTGACAAGTCTCTCACACGCAGTGAGAACACACTTCTCAAACACAGCCGGTTTGAATTGGCCTTGAGCCTAAATAGTCATTTTGGAAAGTCCGCATCTCTTACTCATACATATTTATTTGAGGTACGGTAGCACAAAACGTGGGAAGTCAGCATGAAGAGAAATGGGAAGTGCAGCTAATTACGTGTTTCATTTAATTCACTAAACTTGTACATTAGTACTAACTAATTAGTAGTAACAAGATTTATATGAAATTTTCTCCACAGCCTAAAAGCAGGTCTGAATTATTGGACATGCTTCAAGGTGGGCGATTTCCTCATTTATTTCATTTCAATCTTTGTTAAAAAAAAATAAAAAATTAGGCAAACTACTGTACGTTTTTTGATATTGTTTGTCCGTCGGAAAGCTGTCATGCAGTTAGCTCAACATTAGTCACAACTGCAATAACAAACATCGAAACTTTTCTCAAGGTGAAATTACTTAATGTACTTAAAATTTCATCTTGTGAATTTAAACATTCCACAGAACGCCTCGTGTAGAATACGTGATAATAGACGGTTCTAAGCGTATCCTGCGTTATGAGCTACAGCGTCAGTAAATTCAACATCAAAGTCAAACGCATAACAAGTGTATTTTGTGGCCACGTCGAATCATATCTTGTGCTGAGCCCTGAGTTTCGGTGTCTTTAACACAACACTTAATCCATGACAGACACTGCTATAAGAATGAATCTGTATATTTGTAAATAATTTATTATAGTATATAATGATTTATGGATGTATTAAACATGTCATAAATGTATTAATAGGCAGATAAGTGTTATCGAATTTAAAGTCTGTTTATTATATAACTCACTTCAGCCCAACTTATAGAATAGTTTATTTCCATGTTTAAAAATGTCTACTTTATGTAGCACACTTTTCTCCTGCAGAAATACGTTTTCTACTTTATTCTCTCCGAATTTCCATGAACGAATAAAAGTAGTGTATAAACAGACCTGCTGTATTTACTGAGACATTTGTTGTTTCGGTCTTTTATTTAGCAGGTTACACTGAGAGCCACTGAGTTTCCACATTATAATAAAGAGTTAAGTGAATTTTTTTTTTTTTTCTTTGATATTCACTCCTCTGTTATGTAGGTTCACACAAATTAATTAGACATTCATTTAAATGTCACTTACTCCATCTTGTAGTAGTGTTTGGAAATTTCAGCAAAAGCCACAGAGATCTCACTGACTGTTTAACACCTGTGAGAAGTTACAAATCATCGCCTCCCCCCTTTTAGATTTCACTCGTTTGCGGTCAAGGGTGCCAGCGATGTTTGTCAGCAAAACTGTATTGCAGAAAACCACAGCAATATGCCACATAGTTTTAAGTGCTTCCTTAGAACATGAAAAACAGTGATGCATGGCTACTGAGTGCTTACCGAACGCCGGACGCTGATTGTCAGCCTGGCCTTTATGACTCATAAAGAAAATGGTAAGAAATTCCACCCGACTTTTTTTTTCTATATTCATCTCAAAATGTCACAGCTGTAAACACAACTTATAGGAAACAGAGTCTAGCTGCAAAACAAATGCAGCCCCATGAATGACTGCAGAACCACCACGTACTATGCGATATACTTTTTACTCTTTAACTTCTCCACTTTCCCAGACCATTTATGTGAAATCTATAGCATTTCACATCCTGAAAGAAGGAGTGGGCTGGGGTGCTTTCCAAAGCAAACCACATCTTGAAATGCAAGTCTACCACCATTTCTCCCTCCTACATCACCTCGCTTGAACTGTTTATCTAATTCTCTTTTACTTTTATCCTCCTCTCTCTCTTCCTCAGACACCTCAGTGTGGCAGAGCAGACAGAATGTTAAGCAAGCAGGTTGAGCACAGATGAATTAAACATCCCTCATAATCCCTGTCGGACACTCTGTCTCAGGCTAGCGAAAGCCGGAGTGTGGGTATAAAAAAGTGCAGAAGTCTACAGAGCTCACATTGCCCACAGAGATAGCTGCCAAGACTTAAAGCACAGGTGCTGCTTTCAGATCCACCGTAGATGGATTTTAACGTAATTGTACAACTGGGATAATGAACTTGGCCCGTGCTAAGCCCCGGCCAATAATGCTAACTGCCCCAGCAACTCTCTCAGGTAATAAGTGTTTTGTGAGTGGAATTACAGGTCCGTCGATGATCCAATTAATAACACGGAACTGCTGTGTTGCCTCTGGACCTGGACTGAACATGAAAATTGTCTCTCAGTATATCTGCCAGTACAGCAGAAGCAAAAGCAGAAGCATTAAGTAGTGCTACATGACTGCCATCATACCTGGCACTTTGCACGTCATCTATTTTTCATGTTTTTCATAATTAAAAGCTGAAGCCTGTGCATGCTTCTCTGCATGCTTAGAAAAGATCAAAGATACCGCTATTAGAGATCAGACTCTCTACATCTCTCGCTCGCACACATACACTTAAATCAGCTACATCCTGCAATTATTCACATGCCAATGAGAGATCAGTCAGAGAAGCTGGCAAGAAACCGAAAGCATGGCAAAGAAAAAAATAAATAAAGATCAGGAAAAATGAATATTTCTGTATATTATTATGATATTATTCATGGATAAACATTGTGTAAAGCTTCGTACCATCTCGGGAACAGAATTACATATTTATTTAAAAAAAATAATAATAATAAAAATGAACAGAACTCATAGCTCTAGTGCATATAGCATTGACAGTGTTTATTAATTTATTTGTCCCAACACAAGCCTTTGCAGCTCTCCGTCATCTTCACTCCCTGCGATCATCTATTTCCTTCTCTTGGTTTTTCTCTTCCCTATTTTTCAATTCCTGTCGATCCTAAAACAAACTAAATAGTATAAAATCTGCAAAATCAGTATGCTAACCTACAAATATACACTTGGAAATTACAGTGAATATAATATCTGGTTCAAGAAAGGAACATTATATGAAGTCAAATGAACAGAGCTATCATTAGAGACAACATTCAACTTGCTCATGTTGTCTCTGCTGTGTTATATGAGTGACATTAAACTAGAGTGGTGTTTGAACCTTTGTGAAGGCTTTCAAATGTTCTATATTTCTGCATAAATTTGACCAAAAACATCATCAGATATTTACAAAGTCCTAAAAGAGAACTAATTGAAAAAATGAAACAGAATTATTATTACTAATACTACTACTATTACCACTACTAATAATAATAGTACAGTAATCCAATATTACTGTTGTTAACAGTCTTGCTCGTTAAGCTCGTTACTCAGTACAGAAAAGCTTCTCTGGGAAATCTTGGATTCCTTCAAGGAATATCTGACAATGTAGTGGTTAAGGTGTCGGGCTACCAATCGGAAGGTTGTGAGTTCGATTCCTACGTCCACCAAGCTGCCACTGCTGGGCCCCTGAGCAAGGCCCTTAACCCTCAATTGCTCAGTTGTATAAAAATGAGATAAAATGTAAGTCACTCTGGATAAGGGCGTCTGCTAAATGCTGTAAATGTAAATGTAAAAATATAGAAAATTCTAAAGGGTTTACAAACATTCAGGCACATTTTTTCACACTGTTATAACTGATCAGCAAAAATGATCACTAATCAAAATTCAGCAAACAAAACTAAAATTCAGCAAACAAGACTAAAATTCAGCAAACTAAACTAAAACAAAAAAAAACCCCAAATCACACTGCTTCAAAAGAGACTTTAAGATCTATTATACACTCAGCAGCTTCCACCATTGTTTCCAGTTTGGGCTCTGACTAAAAAACAGCCAGGAAGACTGTGGAATGTAGCATAGTTCTGGCAAGGACAGACGTGTACAAAGACCTAGGCAACTTTGTGCATGCAGCATCAGATGCTGTTTCAGGAATAACAGGCAACAGATGCGATGAGAATCGGGTCAGAAAAAGAAATCAGTATACGCAGGTTCCTCTGTAAAACGCAGTCTGAATAAGCTCACAAACATAATAATAAACCACACAACTGTGGTATTTACAAGGCTACATAGCACCTACATGAGCTCTTCATGCTGTTAGGTGACATATATTTGTGGTATGACATGTGGAGAGAGAGAGAGAGAGAGAGAGAGAGAGAGAGAGAGAGAGAGAGAGAGAGAGGGGCGGACGAAGGCAGCATGCAAGCGTTTAAACTCAGTTTTGGGGCCAGTCCAAGCAGACAGGGGCAAATACTGTCAAAACAAAGGCAGGCAAGAGCAAACAAGAATAATCCATAATAGGTTTTATGGAATATGATTTAGGATTAAAAATATAGGAAATTGTAGAACCAGGAAACACTTTCATAAAAGTAAAACAAGGCTCGGACGTAACAACGGTACATGCACGAAGAGAATTTGTGAACAGTGACAAAGAATAGAAAAACTACTGAAAGACTAGACATAGAACAGGTGACCACAATTAGGTAACAGCACTGACAGGGCAGGGTGGATAAATGACTAGAAAAGCTAACCACACGACAAGCACATAAGGTTTGTTGCCATGGGAACAGCAACGCAAAAAGGGGAAATCCAGACAAGTTGAGTTTGGTTTCACTATTATGGGAACACTATTATTTGATATATCAGAAATACGCTGATGAGCTACAGTACAAAGCCAACTGTTACTGTATTTTAAAATCAGCCCACGACGTATTATAACTTTATAAGTCACCAGACTCGTGTGTTATACTGTATATCAAACCAACAAATGAATGAATGAATAAGACAATAACCTTTATAAATATTTATGTAAAGTTATGTCAGGAATGGCATATGAACACAGCCTGTCAATAAAGCACTATTTTTCACACTCCTTACTGAAGTCTACAGGTTAGCTGAGCATCGGTGATTTTATTTTGTAGCTACAGCAGTCTCTTTTAGTTCCAAGCTGTTTAATGTTTTATTACTCACTTAAGCATTACTGTCTGTAATACTTCATGCAGGCTGCTCCACTGTCATTTCATCATTGTCTTGTTATGCTATTTGGGCAGGTTTATGTTAGCGCAGTGAAACAATAGAGAATATTTACTGTAGGTGCTCGACAGGAAATGTGGACGCTGGGACATCCGGGATGGACGCGGACTTAGTAGACGTCACATATAGTATCTGCACAATGCTGCACGCTTTTGCAGGACCCCACAGAGGTCACACACAGGGTACAATCAGAGACCACAGCCTCCTCCTTCCCACTCTCTTATGCAATGCAGTAGAACAGTAGCGTTACAGTGCAGTAATTATTAATCACCATTCCATTAGGTGCAAGCATCCATCATAAACATCTTAATTAATTTACAATGCAAGCAACAGGGGGATTACAGCGAAGAGGAAATCTGCTCTGCCTCTATAGCACTGGAACAGATCAGGATTTTAAATTTTTAAACACGTCTTTCATGTTCTCCAGAGCAGGGAAAAGCCTTTGAACAGCCAGCTTGTTAGGAGCTGCATCAAGCAGCAGTGCTACTTTTCAGCTTCTCACAGTTCATTCAGTGCCTGGGTTCAGGTACTAAAAAGACCCACGCCATGTACATGTACGCTGTAAAATGTTCCTTTTCCTCTCTACGCCTCTGCCACTTCCCTTTTCCTCCTTTATTAATGTCAGAAGGCAGCTCTGTTCTGCTCTGTTCTTCATCATGCTTCTTTGTCTTGATAACGCAAGTTGAGAACCGCATGTAGAATTGTGTATGTAATTGTCTCTAATTAAAAAAAGCACACTTTATCCATTCAAAACAACAGCTGTGCTTGATTGATTTGCATATGTGGGGCATCTCTTGAGAGAAATCTGTGTGGAGGGTGAGTGAGTGAGTGAGTGAGTGAGTGAGTGAGTGAGTGAGTGGGTGGGTGGGTGAGCAAGTGAATGAGTGAGTGAGCAAGAGTGAGTGAGCGAGTGAATGAGTGAGTGAGCAAGAGTGAGTGAGTGAGTGTAGTGAGTGAGCGAGCAAGAGTGAGAGAGTGAGTGAGTGAGTGAGTGAGTGAGTGAGCGAGCGAGTGAGTGTAGTGAGTGACTGCAGATGTTTATAACATGATTTAGGAACCTTTTTTAGAGACATGAGACACATGGGCTTCGGCCAGGACCGGCACGGCTATTAGAAGGCTTGGAGAAAGGAAAGCTTGAGGAAGTGCAGGTAGTGTCTGATGCACGGCTTGGTGAGTAGGAAGAACACGATAACTAATATGACCCGCTGCTGTCAGTGTTGTACCACTGTGTGAAATAAGAGCCAAAGTTCTTTGTGCATTAATTGAAGTAAAATGTCTGTTCTCTCATATTGTCTCCCTGTGGTAATAGAACTGTGCACTCAAGACTTTTCATTTGCTAAACATGAATCTTTAAATACTCAGGCTGAATGTATGTGGCAGTCCTCTTCCTCCTGCCTGCTTCCCTCCCTCCCTCTTTTCCTCTGCCTGCTGAATATTTGAGTCAGTCAGCCTGACAGCATTCAATGCTAAAGCACTCCCAAGGCTGATGATCAAAGTCGGCAGTCAATTCGCATTACAGGGCATCGATTTAATGTTTCCTAACCTAATGCCTGCCGAGGCCTGAAAGATATCACAGTCCACAACATTCTTATTTTTTTCTTAGCTTAGGTTTGGATGTATATGGCTTCAAATTAAACCTCTATATAAAATTATAGTACATTTCTGAAAGCAGTGTTATAATTAGGAGTTGCTATAATTAATTGTCTTGTTCGGAGCGTATTGCTTATTATTTTACACATTGTGCTGTATTTTTAAACAGAATTCAATGCCGTATACACTACAGGGGTGTCTAGATAATGTCTGACGGAAATTCCTGACATTAAATATATGCAGTATGATGTATTAAGGGTTTGATTGAAATGTCAAGCATCTTTTAGTAGTCAAATTACTGTGGTTCAGTGGTGTGTTTTTTTTCCTTTGCTTGATTAACTTAACAAAAAAACAGCATCATGTAAATTACAAGTCAGAAGGCCTTACGTCCCGTGTTCATCCCTGCAGCATGCTTTAATCATCTGATGTAATAAAGTAAGAATACCATGCCCTCACCCCTCTGTGACTAATATGGTATCTCCTGTCCTCCTGTGGTGGAAGGGAAATGCGTGTTTTTCTTCTTCCTGTGCAGGAATTGAGCCTGTCGGAACGGATCAACATCGCTGACACGGCACAGTGACACACTGACCCACAAGTGCCGTGAGGAAAACTCGAGGTTTTACTGACAGCAAAATAACTAAATGAAATAAATAAACATGCTATTGATTTATGTAAGAGCTGCAGTCCATGAAGTGCATTAGTCATCATGATGGTGGTGACAGGGCAAGGGGTCTTTAATTATTCCACAGGAGTCAGACAGAATCAGCGTTCCATGAAGAGCTGACATCGATTTCCCTTCAGCGAATAGGACACACTAACTGTGTGGCAGCTCTGAGCCCAAGGCAGACAGGAGAAAGGACTACAGTGCTTGGTTATACAGTTAAATATATACAGTACAGAACGTGGCTTTGTACACACAGACTGTAGTGTATCTTTGCAGATGGAGTGCATTGTTAAGGAATTGGAATCTGCAGCAGACTTTTTAATCCTTAAAGTATATTTCACTTGATATTAGGGCTGGGCAATATAATGATATAATATCAATATCGTGATAAATGATACCATCGATACAATCATTTCTTTGTAACCGTTTTAATAACAAAAACAGCTACTTGCAAGCCAATGATTTGATGTTAGGGTTTGTTAATAATTAATAAACGATTATTACATTGAATTTATTATATTAAAAACTAATGTACAATTGAGTAATATATAATTTTACAAATTTATGGAAACGATTATAATTTATTGTTGTCTTTTATCCTTTTAAGTTTTAAGTTATTTATTAGTCTAGACATTGTAGACATAAAGGTTTTACTTAAATACCACTCTACATATCATGATATGTTGTGTATTGGTGTATTGTCAAAAGGCCTTCAAGTATTGTGATATGATATAGAGATGATATATATTTTTTATGTTGTTGCTAAATCACCCAAACATAATTGATATCAGGTTAAAATTTGAACGTCTTGTTTGAAAGTCTTTCCTGTCCACTGGTCTAAACTTCCAGGTTGAAACAAAAGCACAACTTTAAGACCATGCACTCGTACGTATTCTGTATGGCAAGTAAATATCCCAGAGTAGAGATACAGCTGCACAGCTGCAGTGTTCATTCACATGCAGAGAGATGCCCATGGCTATTCAAACATGTACTGCAGACTTTAGTTAAAAATGCATCATTTTGGAAGTTCCACTGATGTTCACCAGCCCATTTAGCTCTTTACTGCTTTTTGTGCTTACATAATTTACGAGGCTGAAAGCAGACACGGAAAAAAAAATGCGGGTTCAGACTTGAAGTTGAAGGCAAAACAAGTGAAGGCTTACGTCCTATCAGCATGGACCTTGTGCGCTAACAATCACCTTAACACTTAGCAATCTCAAGACACCTTGACCCCATGACCATTTTAGCTAGGCGTGCAGAAGAGGAGTGAGGCTGAGATCTTCTTGTCAAAAGCTGATTTACTCATTAGCTCAAATAGATTATACAAACACAAGTGTAAAAATAAATCAGTATAAACTGAATGAACCATGTTATTCTATTTTTCCCCCAATATACTCCAGTTCCTTTTACACACTGCACAGCATCTACGATGGGTGCGTTTTACTCTAGTTATTAGTGCCATAAATTAGTTCATATAATTGATATTCTCATATAGCAGTCTCCCTCCCAAAAGAATACTATTGCGCGGCTCATAATAATATCCGAGCTCCCAGATGGATGGCTTTGGACTTGAGAATAATTTTGCCACCTATCTAATTCTAGAAGTGCAAGTTACATTTTGAGCCCGAGAGTAGGATTCGGCATGGCAAGAGAAATGCACAAGTCATCTCACAGATTTCAGTGAGAATTGGCTCTCAAATGCAGTGGCACAATCTATTACCCATATGGCAATTAGACTGGAGCTTGCAATGACGTTAATGCGAGTTAATAACCAAAGCACTGAAACACTACATTCACATGTAGGGATCATACTAAACTCCAATATCGAGCAATCCGTTCTTAATGATCCAACAAAACAAAGTAGAAATTATTTCTTTTCTTTCTTTCTTCTTTTTTCTTTTGCCGGTTTTGACACCTAATGTTTGAGATGTCAGAACTCAGAAAAGCTGCACTAAAGAAATTGAAAGATTTTTTTTTTCTCTTTTAAGTGAGTGGAAACATGGGGAGCGAGAAAGCAATATGAGCAACAATCCTCCAGAGTGCTTCCCCCTCATGATTCCCTCTGTTGTTTGTCAGCGAGGGTAATACAAGCTACGGCCCACAACTCTTTCTCCACCTGTACACAAACACACCAGATTAGGCTTTGAAAGTGAACGTGAGACATGTATTCTCGCTGTAGTGCTAGCAGAACAGAAGGACCGACTTTGTATGTTTGTTAGGACGCAAAGCAATTCGGTTTGAAGTGTTTCGCCGATTTGTTTCATGACTTCAAAAGATATTTAGCTGTGTGCCGAAGTGAGAGAAGAGAAGCTTCTGGAAGCGTTTAAGAAACAGGCAGTTAGAAAGGAAGAGGAATGTTCATGTGGTCATTAGCAGACAGTTCCTTTAATCATTCCTGAAACTACCTCACACAAGTGCTCATTTGCTGGATCTTCAACAGCTCTACAATAGAAGAACTAAAATCTCCTCGACAGTTCATTTAGTTTAATGCAATAAGGATGTAGAATAACGAAAGAAGAAGAAGAAGAAGAAGAAGAAGAAGAAACAGTGTCTATGCCAAATCATGTCTGATTAATTTTTCTCTTCTAAATACTGCCTCTGAGTCAAAACATATTATCGAGTTGAGATGCAAAAACGCCAGCCGAGGCAAAAGTGATTATTTTCATGACCTGAAAAAAAAAAGCTATTTGAACACTGAAGCACAAATTGTTGCACAAATTCTAAATGAATATATACAGGAGGGAAATTTTCAAAGGAATATTTTGCCAAGAAAAATAAAAGGTGGAGATGAAATTATCTGGAGGCCTCGTTTTCCTCCCCACCCCCTTCTCCCTTCTCTTTCTTCAGTCTTCGAAAAAGAGAAATTTATTTCTGCCTTCATCTCTAAATTGGATGCAATTTATTGCCTTTCCAAAGCTCGTTTTTCATAGGCAGTGGCAGCCAATGCGTATCTGCCTGCTCAATGTGGCCTCCGGTGCTAATATGAGGAAAGTAGCTGGGGGGAGATGCAGTAAGGGGGACGCTGACCAAAACCAATCCGTGATCAGAAAGAGAGAAATAGAGAAATAAAAAGAAAGGAAAGAAAGAGCGACGGGGAAGTAACAACTGAGAAAAAGTGAGAAGTTTGAGGAGCGAGAGAATGAGACAGAAGAAAAATATGTGAACTCACTGAAGGTATGAGGGTTTTATCAGCAGCCACGAAGAAAGCAGGGGTGGCAGGAGTAGAGACGAAGAACTGCTGGGTGCAATTACAGAGTCCGGTGGAGAGACGGACAGATCAGCATGCAATGGAACAACATCAGCAGCAATGACACCAACTAGCAGTGAGCTACTCTGTGTGTGTGTGTGTATATGTGAGTGTGTGTGTGTGTGTGTGTGTGTGTGTGTGTGTGTGAGTGTGTGTGAGTGTGCGTGTGCGCGCATTCTGCCTGGAAGCAAAAGCTTAGCCTGGATGTCAAATATGAAGGCTGAACAGAGATGAGAGAACAGGTAAAGGGTCAGTGGGGACATAATGGATACATTGAAAGCTGGTGTATACTTTCTTCTACACCCCCTTCCTCGAGCCTCCAAAGGTCAGAAAAGGTGGAGGTGGAAGTCTCTCTGAAACTGAAACATCAAAATGTGACACTTTCAGGTTTTTGGGAATTGGTTTCAATTTGAATGGGTCTGAGAAACAAAACTGGTCATTTGTGTCACTACAACTATAAAAACTACTAGCTAAATTTCACAGCAGCAGGGTTGGAGCTTCAGTTATTTATGGTTGTAAGAATTTATACTTATTCTATTAGGTTCTTTTGATGACTGAGGAAAAGAGCAGTCTTTTTTTGCATGCCTTAACATAGAATATTTATTATAAACTTTTAAGCTCCGTGGACTCATTGCATGTCTATGTGGAATTTTCCAAAAGTCTAGGAAAAAATAAATAAGTAAATAAATAAATAAATACCATCTAACCAACCAAAAATGTCTTAAATACACCTTGAATTAAAAAGAAATGAAACTCCCACTTTGCTACTGAGAAATGGAGCTAAAGAAGTAGTTTTGCTATTTGTAGTGACACTAATGGCTAATGTCCCAGACAGCACGTCTTCTAACACATTCAGTGTTGAAACCCCTCAATTCCCACCTCCTTCTTACAGGACTACTGACCAGTCGCTAAAGAGTTATACTATACGCTCAGAGAGTGATCTTTTGCAGGTGCTTCCTTCCTTCCTTCCTTCCTTCCTTCCTAAGTGTTTTTCTGACCTTTGCTAGGCTTTTAAAAGAAAGCATAAACCAGCCTTCAACATACCCACGATGTTTTGACTAACCCTTACCTGTCCTCTCATCTCATATCTGTTCCACATTCATATTTCACACCCAAGCTGAGTTTCCAGGCTCCTGAAAACGTGTCGGGATGTGAATCAGCTGCCCCGAGATGTGAATGAGTGTTAAATGTGTGTGTGCATTCTGGACTCCAGCACCTACAGTATTAGTTTTACTTGTCTGTTACACCCTTAACAGACTAACTGAAAGTAAATTTCTGGTGCTTTCCAATAGCACTAATTCGGATTCAGCAACTTCAATAAAAATTGAAATCTAATGCTCAGATAACAACAGGTTCTGTTCACACACATATATTTCATTAGACACAGACTTTGGCACCTCAAGAGTTCAAGCTGGAGATTAAACCTGCAGAATAAATAAGCAGAGTTCTGCTGAAAATAATCAAATACCACCCGTACGACGCAGCCTGACATGAAGTGGAGGTCCGTTAATGTCTCGACGCTGAGAGTTTTATTCCTCTTTTCCTTAGCAATTTATTTATTGATTAAAAACAACTCAGTACATTTTTAGTTGACTCTCATGTTAATGTTAAGTTCCTGTTTTCACTTACATTATAGCAGCTATAAACTGTTGTTCCCTGAGCAGGGGAGAAACCACAGAAGTCTTTGTCATAAACATTTCAGCACGTCATTAAATGTAAAGTTTACTTAAAGTTAAAGCCTTATCTCTGGCTGATACACATTGCTGACACTGGAGACTCCTTACAAAACTTGTAAATAAATTTCTCCTTACAGAAAACTTCGTAAATCAACGATTCCGTACATTTTTAATCAGGTTATATGAGGCGTCCACCATGCAAGTTACTATAGAAGCTTTACTGTATTATGAAGAGCGCATTAATATAGAACAGTAATCCGTATAATACGGCTGGCACTACTGTCACTGCTGCTGTTAAAGTACGTTAATCACCACCTTCTGACCAATCAGACTTGAGAATTCAACAGAGCTGTGGTTTAAATAGTCTAAAGAGATTTGTCTAATGGAAGTAAAGGATGAAAATGTTTTCCCATTAATCATTAATCATACCATAACTGCATGTGTGTCAAACTACATTTCTCTATTGTTCTCTTGATTTCTCTCTGCCTTTTATATTCACATCAAAACACACACACACACATACCTTATCCAGCCACGCATTAACACACAACTCGGCCAGTTATCTCAAGGTGCACTCTGTCCTGCGACCTTGCTGTTGCACGGCTATCGAGCCAATGAATAACTATCACATTTCTTTAGCTGACAGCTGCCACAGCCAGGCCTAGGTGATATACGGGACATGACAAGTGATTCTAATTAAACGGAGAGGCAGTGGATGTAAAGTGGCAGGACGGGAACAAACCTTGTCTGGCCGAGCGTCTCGAATCGCTCCTGTCAGAGTGGGCTTTAACCCTCTATACCTTAGCACCCAAAACTCCGTTTCCCCGAAGGACTGTCAGGCTTTCCGCCTGAGGGAGAACAGCACACAGCCAACCCTCTTGTTCATCACTAGTGATAAACGTCTGATGAAAAGCAGGGAATGGTTTTGTTAAGAATCTGATACGAGTACCTGGTCCTGGTGCATTTGTCAAGCTGTTGTTTTCAGCCAGACGAGCCACAGAGGCGTCAGAGCCTGCTCTCGCTCTCCGGGCCTGCGTGATGCTGTCACATATGCATCTGTTTTTATTCTGTGTTAAAAACAAGAGACAGCATGCAAAACCTGCTTGCGGAATCAAAACCGCTCATGTTTTCTCAAATTTTACCTGTTTATTGGTCTTGGCAAAGAAGACAAAACACAGAAAGTCTTTTGAGGGAGGAGGTTTCCGGTGGTTGAGGGTCAGTGCAAAACTGAGACAGAAAAGATGCGAGAAAGCTTTTTTCTAAGCCTTCATTCGAATGACCTGACGACACCTAAGAAAAAGGCAATCGATGCAATGCAACATGCTGACACAAAACAGCACTTCCACTGAATGTTCCAGGAGCCCGTAACCAAGCGTCAGTGTGTATCTGTGCAAACCTGATGACGGCGTCTGGAATGACTTTCCTCTCCCATGAGCTTCAGCTGACCAGCTTGACAGCCCATCAGCATCATGGTAGTCTCACTCACCAGATTGCAGGCTGCCAGTTGGCGCAAGCCGGCAGCAGAACGAGTCTCTGGAGCTTGCCAGGAAATCTGTATTTGATAATACAGCTTCACGCATCACTGCTTCCCTTTTCGCTCTCCCGCTAAGTATGAGCTAACTCGATACATCAGTTTTTTTTTTTTTTTTTGCTCCTTGTCGTATTTTCACTGTTCCCCTCCCCCTTCAGCTGTCTGAGCCAATACCTGGCACTGAAGGCTTACTAACTTAATTCATACAGAGCCTGCTGAGGGGGGGTAAAGCCTCTCTCTGCAGGTTTGGTTTGCTGCAACAAGCTAATGGCATTGCTGAAGACACCCTCAGACAACTGCGCTGATACAGTAAGCATGTAGTAAAGGTAATGTCACTTCAGCTTAAATAGCGCTGGAATGAGACTACACGTGGTACTGACTCAAATTAACGCAATCACGGCTGCCTCTGGAGTGTGGTTAGTGACACACACATGATATACGTGCCATAAAATACAGTGACAAAGATAAACAACAGGGCTGAGCACTATTTCTCACTTACCCTACCAATTCAGTGTTTTTTTTTCTTGTTCTGCTCGTTTTTCTCCCTCTCTTCCTATCAACACTCTATCTGGCAGTGTTCCAGCCTGAAGCTGGGAAGGAAAGCGGCTAGAAGACACGATGTGGGAAAGAATTATTTTCGAGGCCTTCAGTCTGGGCAGGTCTGAAAAATACATCATGATTAATTCTATCCTATACCATCAGCTCTTATCTGTTAGCTTACACTCACATTTGAGACAGATCTCAGCACTAAGGGGTATTGATGATCGCTCCTAAAGCACAATCAATATTATAAATTTAGACAGGCCACTGGATCCCGGGCTAAAGACTTTAGCTGTGAAAGAATACTCATGCTGATGTGATATCAATGCACTTGCTTTTTCTCAATTTACTCAAAACCTCAGACGCTCCGCCCGCAACTGTCTGATGTATATAAAAATCGTTTGAAATCTTAGCAAACCACACGTCAAGTTCAAGGATGAAAACTCTCCTGGCTTGCAAGGTAAACTTTTTATCAGCTTAACAGGAAATCATGGCTGATCTGACAGAATGTAGCTTTAATTAAATGGACATAAAGCTCAAAATTTTACTTTTCCACACTGAACCCAAAATGTGTCTTTAAAAAAGTGACGTGACATACAGCTAAATATGGTGACCCATACTCAGAATTCCTTCTCTGCATTTAACCCATCCAAAGTGCACACACACAGCAGTGAACACACACACAGCAGTGAACACACACACAGCAGTGAACACACACCCAGAGCAGTGGGCAGCCATTTATGCTGCGGTGCCCGGGGAGAAGTTGGGGGGTTCGGTGCCTTGCTCTTGGTATTCCCAGCCCGAGACTCGAACCCACAACCTTAGGGTTAGGAGTCAAGCTCTCTAACCATTAGGCCACGACTTCCATGACTTATGCACAGGACTACTGGACACTTGGTTTCCCTATGTTCCCCTGAGGTCCAATGTCCAGTGTCTCTCATTATTTTTACATTTACATTTACAGCATTTGGCAGACGCCCTTATCCAGAGCGACGTACATAAGTGCTTAAATCTCTAACATTGAATACATTAATGCTGGATCACTAAGTTACATACTTAAGATACCATGAGTTTAAAACATTTGTTCTAAGTTACAATGAAAGTGTCAAAGGTGTGTTTTTTTTTTTTTTTTTTTTTAAATGCAAAAGATAATGAAAGAAGTGCTAGTTGAAGTGTTTCCTGAATAAATAGGTCTTCAACCGCCGCTTGAAAATAGCCAGTGACTCAGCTGTCCGGACCTCTAGGGGAAGTTCGTTCCACCACCTTGGTGCCAGTACAGAGAAGAGTCTTGTAGTATACTTGCCTCTTACCCTGAGAGATGGTGGAACCAGTCGAGCAGTGCTGGTAGATCGGAGGGTGCGGGGTGCAGTGCGAGGAGTGATGAGGGCTTTGAGGTAAGAGGGAGCTGGTCCATTTTTGGCTTTGTAGGCCAGCATCAGTGTTTTGAATCTGATGCGTGCAGCTACCGGAAGCCAGTGGAGGGATCGCAGCAGCGGGGTGGTATGAGAGAATCATTATCCATATTTAAACCACCCATGTATTTTACTGCTACTCCTGGGCCCCTGAGCAAGGCCCTCAATTGCTCAGCTGTATAAATGAGATGTAAGTCACTCAGCTGTATAAATGAGATGTAAGTCGCTCTGGATAAGGGCCATAAATGTAAATGTAATGAATGCAATGGACAGTAAGTAACTGGGCAGTTATTGTTGTTCGTCTTGTTGTTATTGTACTCTTGCACGTTGTCTATGAAAAGAAACCACACGTTTTTGAAGTTGAAGTGTAGAAAGCCGGGCTGACAGACTGTATCTGATCAGGACTGTGGGGTGCTGGGAGATTTTGTGAGCTAATTACCTGCACAACAGGAACAAATGTCAAGATCCTATCGTGCTTGCATGAGCAAGATTTTATCATGGTTGCTTTTAGCTTCCTCCACTTATATTCCCCCTTCTAGCAGGGTTTTTTACCTCGGGCTGGATAGAGTGAGTATACTCCACCCACACCACAGTGTCTAATTCCTTTTATATACTCAGCTGGCCTTCTACAAGATTGCAAACTTCTGTGTATTTGCACATCCACTTGTGTGTGTGAAATGGGAAAACAAACATTTTGACACCTAGAGCTTTACAGAGCAAGAAATAGTAGGTATTGAAGCAAATTCCCTTCATTGAAAGTGAAAATATCTTTGCTTTAAACACTAAGTGGCAGGTTAACGTGATGCAATCACCTCTCTTGTGAGTCCACTCCAAAATCCCTCTATTTTCAGCAACTGACAAAGTCGATGATGTGATTATAGGGGATGAAGGTTACATAACAGCATCATATTCATTTGCTGGCCAAAGCATTACCAGGAAATAACACTCTCTCTCTCTTTCTCTCTGTTTCCCCTCTCATTTCTTTCCATTTCATTTATCTCCCTTGTACAGTGTCTCGATCTTTCAGTCTCTCCCCTCACACTCAGAGACACCCTTCTTCCCCTCCCCTTGCATACAGTCTATTAAAGTCACATCAAGGGATTAAGATGAAGTAGGTCAGTAGAGCACTGCTGGCGTAGAAAACACACACACACACACACCAAACAAATCATGGCCTCACGTCACAACGGGCCATGTAAAGCAGGAAGAGGAGTCACCAGGAGAAAAAAAGAGGAGTGCTAGAGAGGCCGAGAGATGGAGGGGGGAGGCAAAAGAAGGCCACCCATTCTAACAGATCTCTATAGGAACAGGTGCCAGTGCCACCACACGCAAACACACAGTATCAGCATTGGCACTCCTGAACTGTCATACAGTGTAGATAAATCTGCAGCATGGGTGAACTGCACTCACTCTCTTTCCCTGCCATCTAAGACTACATGCCACTGACACTCCCAACAGCGATACATGCTTCAACAACAAACAAAAAAAAGCCGAACCGAGACAAATGCAGTCCAACAAAAAAGGAACGCGCACCTTATACTGTATTAGACAACCAAGAGGCCAGAGGCAGACCCGTTGGCCTTCGCTTCAAACGAGCTGAGAAGCTCTAAAGAAATGTTCATAGTGATGGGGCCTCTGCTATCCTGAGGAGCTTTTTTAAACATCACTGGAGGGAATAAGAGGTGCCAGCTCCACATAAAATAGATGAGATTTAAATGGAGGCTGTAAACTGTGGTTTGAAAAAGCACTTTATTCTCAATAAATAAGATTCATGGCACAACATAAGGAACTGTTATTACCCACTGGTCTCTGTGTGGCTTCAAATCATCTGGAGCCGTTCGGTTCTCACGAGCCAATGTGACGGTGTGTGGATGTGTGTGTGTTTTGCTAACGCTAATATATAGCTAAATGCAGTTCCCTAGCATGAATCATGATTAGATAGTGCAGTACATGTAGTACACTTGCCGTGCACACATGACTGCGTCTATATTCTGCCCGAGTCGCTGAGAGAGCAGGAATGATGGGTTGAGGCAGCACGTAGGGAATCAGAGAGCTCTGCACTGCAACGCTTAATCCTCCCTGATGACCACTAAAGGCTTTAAGCAGGAACTGATCTAACATCTTCTTACATCAGACAGTCTGAATACTTCCAAGAGAAAACCCCCTTTTTTCGACATGTATATCCACTAGCATTCATAGCTGGACTCAAACCCTAAGGTGTGCGTGGAAGAACTATTAAATACCCAGCATTAATGTTACTCAAACAAGAGAGCGCCTCTACCGAAGACTCTCGATCACACTCCTTGTCCCATTAATCCATACGTCCTATTCCTCTACTCCGTCTTCACAGGATATGTGAAGTGACAGGAAGATAAAATGAATCCAGTTATCTAATGTAAACAAAGTAAAAAAAAAAATATATCAGCAAAACATCAATCCTATACTAATCTATCCTATTCAACCCACTCCTATATCCACTGATGATCTGAAGTAATCATATTTATAAAAGATGTTTTGTTGAGCTCCAGACTATGTTTCCAGCTATCGCTGCTGCTGAGAAAGACGACGCCACGCATTACACAAACATATGTGTGTGTTTGTATCTCTCTGCATGAGAGAAAGAGAGTGGAAAAAAGGGAAGGGGAAATGTTTGCTTTTATGCAGTTAATAATCCATGTACACAATTTGCTTCGAAAGATGTTCAACAATTACATAAACTGCAGTTGATTAGTTAATGGCTGTCATTTCATGGAGGCAGCATCTGTGCTCTAACCCTCTCTCTCTTTTGCTCTCACATGCTCCAGTGGGTGCCAGGAAAGGGATATAGCTGCCAGATGATGATATAATGAACATCAAGTAAGTTAGACAGAGAGAGCGAGAGAGAGAGAGAGAGAGAGAGAGAGAGAGAGAGGAGAGAAAAGGAGAGAGATGTAGTCGTACATAATCACCTACAGAACAGAAAGGGGATGTAATAACGGCCTTTCAGGCTATACATTAAATTTAATTTGATAAAGCCTGAAACCTTGAAGCTACACTAGCGCACTCGCACATAAGCACGACATCAAATCTCTCACTTCTGCTCCATGTCTGTCTTAGACTGTAGCTGCCATAAAATGCATGTCCTTATTTCAATTAAAATCAGACAGCCGCTGATAGAGTATGTACCTCAGGACGGCCTGATCCGGCGCGCAGAGATGAGACGATATGTGAATCAAATGTGATTGGTTCCACACTGACTCACTCGTTTTTATGCTTTAAACCTCTACAAGACATGATTAATTCTGTCTTTAAGTTAACAGAAGAAAAATATTACAGTGGAAGATTAAATTAAAAGTGATAGGTACAGAGGAAATGTAGTTAGCTGAAGTCTAACACACACACACACACACACACACATATATATGTGTATACACCATAAGCACTGATACATTACCAAAGTTATTAAAATAAGATTATTTTCCTACAACATCATGTGATGGACTTCTCACGTCAATTGCAAACACTAACAAGAATTGTACAGCTTATGTATTATCCACTTATAGTTATATATGAACCCCTTTGTTAGTAGAGTTTCTGTTTTATATTAGATTTAACCTGTGTTCAAACAAACAAATGAAATAATCCACATCATCTATTCATTTTCTGTGACACACACACACACACACATAAAAACCCTGACAAACGACTGGCTTGAAGTCACAACATTATAATCATGGATTCATCTCAGTCTGGCATGTACAACCTCTCACTAGACGAGTACTGAGACATTACAAAGAACAGTAAAGTTGGGAAGGAAGTAGCAGAGCTCGTTGCTGTCTCTGGAGAGTGTTTGTAGCTCGTACAATTAGCTCTCAATACAGAGTCTGGCACGTAACAAATAAACAAGGTTTTGTTTACGCTAATAAAAGTGTAACATTTCATTTGAGTTTCAAAAATTAGAGGAAGATAAATAGATATATAGTCTTACGTTGTTGCTTCTGGTGAGTGCAGGTAGCTAGTACAGTTAGGTTGTGCTGCTAATCTGCTAACAAAGCTACTATGGCATGTAGCATACAGTACATTAAGTTGTAAGAATTCATTTTAAACAATATTAAATCATATAGTCTAGTAGATACTAGTGCTGTAGTACTACAGGCAAAACCTGTATGATGTTTTTTTCATCAGAATTTAAAATGCTGGATAGATGCTACACATCTACATATCACGGTACATACTGTATGTAGCAGTAAGAGCACCTTGCTACACCTTGCTTCATAAGCAACTTGTCACTCGCCAGTGTGAATGCTGGGTTAGATTATGTCAAGCTCCACCATTCAGGTTAATGTGAACGAGTTGTTACTATAAAAACAATAACATATTGACCAATCAGAGTTGAGAAATCAGCAGCGAAAGTATTACTGTGTGTAATGTACCAGCTATTTCCTCAGGATTTTTAATCAATGAGTAAAATATTACATGATTTACAGAAACATGGCATCTGCTTGTTGGAACTAAAAGTGTGTTTCTACATGATTCATTGCCCTGTTAAGTGCCAAAATATTTAGTGTGAGTGTGGCTTCGTTGCTATCATCTACCTTGTTCCATTAGCAAACGACAACACAGCAGCGCTCTCTTATATGATGCAATCTGTTTCAAAATCTACTACAGTAATCTAACAGCGACTGAAGTACTTCACTTCTCTTTGGATGACTCTTGTGTGTGTTTGTGTATCTAAACAAGCCTGATCTCACTGTCTCTCTGGCACACAAGTTCATATACACATATACACATTTACACATAGAACAGAGCACTTCATTATGTTTCTCATTTCACTGCACCGGGCCACTCAGGATACACAGCGTTGTTTTGTGTTTTATTATACAGGAGTCACATTATATGTTCATGGTTCACTTCACCGTAGAGCGTCTCTTGTGATTTAAAAATGTTTATCAATCTATGCCATGTATGACTTGCTATGAACAGATGCATTCTGGGAATTCAGTGGAGTCACTTATTTTAACAGGCCATCATTTCTGTGCAGTGCTCCTTAATCTCAGTTTACGGGAGTATAGGGGAACAAGGGTGACTATAAGAAAGAAAGAAAATGACATAAATATCATATAAAAAATACCGCATGTAATTTATATACATAGACACCGCTGATGCATGAAAAGAAGCAAGCTTTTTTTATGCCACACTGCAAAGTTGCCCATTAAATTAATATAACAGCATAACAGCATGAAAAATAGATATGTGTAGCATATAGGTGATTACCGCAGAAACGGAAATTTGATGGCTGCCAGACTAGGAAATAACACAGTTGTTAGAGCAGTTGATGGCCCTAACAACGTCCCCTAGATCTTCATTAAAACTGAGTTTGAAGTAAGAAGGTTATTCGATGCTCTCTCTGTACAGGATAGCGGTGTATCTCAATAACACTATGTATCAGTATCAGTATCTGTTCCCTGCCTGTAATATTTTCTAATAAATTTAGTTGAATAGGATTATTTGGGGGATGTGGTGTCATAGTGGTTAAGGTTGACAGTTCAAGTCAACCAAGCTGCCACTGCTGGGCTCCTGAGCAAGGCCCTTAACCCTCAATTGCTCTAGATAAGAGCGTCTACCAAATGAATAAATGAACATACTAGTAGCCTAATTTGGACTGCTATAGCCCTGTTACTTAGCTACTAAAGATGCTGTAAATGCATCTCACTGCACCGTAAATTCATTTTAATAGACGTGGCCTTTCTTTGACCCCGCTTCATATCTGACCTCTTGAAGACAAATAAAAACCTCCTGCTTGTGCTACATCCTAGTATCAGTGGACTAAATCTCCAGTCTCAACCTGATGTCCTGTAAAAAAAAAACAGCGCACCTTAGATTCATATCAGTGTTTGTATCTGTTTTGAAAAGATTTTCTCTTCATTTCAACTGACTTGTTCATAAGACATTACATTCCTGGTACTGGGAAATGTGCTGAAATTAGTGACTCTTGCTACAGTTGAGGAAGACATGGATTAGATTTGAAAATTCTGTAATAGTCTTTTAAAATATAAAAAGCTAATATTCACTTCAAAAAATGCTTTTGGTAAATTACTTTGTAATAAACGAATCATTTTAGATGTTCTTTTTAAAGTGTTCCATTTATTTCTAGAAAGAAGGAAAGTAATTTGCCAGTTGAAAAAGAAAAATGTGAAAAAGGCTCTTAAAAAAAGCCAAATAATATATTAGATAATTTACAATATTCATTCATTCATTCATTCATTCATTTTCTACCGCTTATCCGAACTACCTCGAGTCACGGGGAGCCTGTGCCTATCTCAGGCGTCATTGGGCATCAAGGCAGGATACACCCTGGATGGAGTTAATTTACAATATAAATAATATATTTGGTTTTTAATAATCATAATCGATCATTTATACTGGTTCCCATATTTAGGATATCTTTACTTGCTAAGATAGGTATTTATATACAATATATACTGTGACTCAACACATCTTCTGCATTTATTTAACATCTCTGTCCTTCAGCAAATGGCTGTGACAGTGTGAAATTCCTCTGACTTGTCACTGTGCGGATAAAAGCCTAAAAAATAGAGACCTGCATCCAAAATAAAAAAGCTTCTTCTATACTAGTTTATAATGTTGTGCCAAAAAGCCAGAGACTCAAATTCACTTTGCGCCCTTTGCTTCTTTCTTCATCCGTACAAATACTCCTTCCTGTTTCTTTTAGCAGTCTTGCCTTTAGGAAATGAACTGCTTTGCAGCTTAATTTGAATGGCGTGGGCAGGAGACGAGGGGGTGTTTTAATGGCTTGCATAAATATTTGCATTCACATAGATTGACCCTCTGAATGGCCTATTAGTCTCTTATCCCCATGTGGCCTCTGGCTTAGGGCCAGACACGCTTCTTTTATATCTGCCACTCATCCATTCATTATGCCTCCGTCCTTCCCCGCCTCACGCATTATCACAGGACAGCTTCTCCGCTGTCGAGGCCTGCAAATGTATTGCTCTTTTCCGTTCCTACTATCTGCATGCGGTCCTTGAACATAAACGTATGATATTTTGTCCCACTTGAAATATATAATCAGAAATAAGATATTTATTAGAAGGTGTTTCTTTAATGAAATAATGCAGTTTGTTATTTGATAAGGTCATTTGAAACACTCAACGAAATGAGGCCCAAGGCTCAGTTTGGATGAAGCTGCAGAGTGGTGAGGGGAGCAGGAAAAAGTGAAGTTGGCAGCCCTTACATACCCCTCATCCTACACTTTGACAGGGGTAATAGATTTATCAGAGCGAGGCATGCAATGTCGACCTTGAGTTACCCAACCTACACAGCTGTTGGCCAGTCAACCAGGAGAAAATGTGGAGGAGAATAAAATGTGTGATAAAAAAACAGTGGTCATCATAAGAAAAAAACCCCCACAACATTTCTGTGGTCCCCCATGTTCTAAAGATCTCTCCCGGTCGGCCACCGGTCTCTACAGAGCTCCCGCATCTCTAATTGTTCCGAGGTGAGGAGCCTCATCACAATTATAGAGCATTCAGGCAGCCTCCAAACTCATTTAGCACTTCTCATCAGGGAGCTGGAATCCACTAAACACAAATTCCACTTCTGCAGCCCCAGGCAAAAGATACAGCTTTTTTTTTAAAGATTAATAAGATAAGAGATTAAAGAATATCCAAAAGAAGGAATTAAATTATGATACAATGTTGGAGAAGAAGCACCTAGCAGCGTGTCAGACAGAGACAGTAGGCGACATTGCGTTAGAAAAAGAAGGGATGAGAATGTTAACTCTTTAACAGCTACACTATACACTTTACCTTCTTTTTAACGTATACGGTAAAGTCCGTCTGTTTTAATCGTTAATAAACAGACTTAAATAATAGACAGAATATATTAATAACAATTCAGCAACTTAATGAATGACAAATAAACTCTAAACTCAGTAAATATAAATCATTCGATCAGAACAAATCAAATGATGGGATTTTGACATGTATACTGCTTTGCATATTGGCTTATATCGGATATACACTACAAGATTCTGAAACTGCAAAAATATCTTCTAAAGGACATTTCTCCTTAACTGGTTTTTGATCTTGGTCTTGACTACAGCATCTCAATAATACGGTTCTACCTACAGTATGAACGCTATTCGTCCTCTGCAGATGATCCAAACTGCAGCTGAACGACTTGTTTTCAACCTGCCTAAGTTCTCACATACCACAGTGATGCTGCTTTATCTCCACTAGCTTCCGGTAGCTGCACACATCAGCTTCAAAACACTGATGCTTGACTACAAATGAGAGTGTGTGTGTGCCCTGTGATGGGTTGGCACTCCGTCCAGGGTGTATCCTGCCTTGATGCCCAATGACGCCTGAGATAGGCACAGGCTCCCCGTGACCCGAGGTAGTTCGGATAAGCGGTAGAAGATGAATGAATGAATGAATGAATGCTTGACTACAAAGCCAAAAGAAAATGGACCAGCTCCCTCTTACCTCAAAGCTCTAATCACTCCTATGCCTATGTTTCATTGTGATTTATACAGCTCATGAAAAGTTATGGTGTTTTTGAAAGTAAAAAAATCGACATACTTTACGAATGAAAGAATAAGTCGATGCTTGTGTTAGCTGCGTTAAATCTGTAGCTACGGCAGCATGTCATGGACAGTGAAAAATTTAGAGTAAGAATTAAATTATAACCATATTTCCTGAAACAAATACCGTCTTTGAGGTTGTTTGCACATGCTTATAAAATGCTTCAGAACTGCCGATATGTCCCTTTGTGAGAAATACAGGCTCTGAATTTTTTTTTGTTTGTTTATTAAGTCGTATGTTTTGCACCAAAATGACATTTTTCACACATTAAAAAAAACAAACCATGAAATGTCTCTTGAAGAGCAAAGCCCAGACTTAATAATGCATTGTAATGATTGTGTTTGACAAACTGGGGTCTAATACTCATTTATTATTATCTGAGTGCTTGATTTGCTGGGCTGTCATGTTAAATTGTATAATTATGGTTAGAGAATACTTACCTAAGGTTCAGGAGAATTTCAGTATGTACTGTAGCATTTTAGAGCTACGCTTGAAAGACCAACATTTTCACAGAGAAATGTGGCTCTGCATGGGTTTGAAGGAGGAGGACATGTGTAAACAGCATCAAAGTAACACTCTTTTAACCCTGCAGTGCTTGTATCCTGACCTGTCAGCTCTCTCAAAGAGTCTAACCTCCCTCTCTCTCTCTCTCTCTCTCTCTCAGAGTCTAACCTCCCTCTCTCTCTCTCTCAGAGTCTAACCTCCCTCTCTCTCTCTCTCTCTCTCTCTCTCTCTCTCTCTCAGAGTCTAACCTCCCTCTCTCTCTCTCTCTCTCTCTCTCTCAGAGTCTAACCTCCCTCTCTCTCTCTCTCAGAGTCTAACCTCCCTCTCTCTCTCTCTCTCTCTCTCTCTCTCTCTCTCAGAGTCTAACCTCTCTCTCTCTCTCTCTCTCTCTCTCTCTCTCAAAGAGTCTCTCTCTCTCTCGCTCTCTCTCTCTGAGTCTAGCCTCTCTCTCTCTCTCTCTCTCTCTCTCTCTCTCTCTCTCTCTCTCTCTGAGTCTAGCCTCTCTCTCTCTCTCTCTCTCAAAGAGTCTCTCCCTCTCTCGCTCTCTCTCTGAGCCTAGCCTCTCTCTCTCTCTCTCTCTCTCTCAAAGAGTCTAACCTCTCTCTCGCTCTCTCTCTCTCTGAGTCTAGCCTCTCTCTCTCTCTCTCTCTCTCTCTCTCTCTCTCACAAAGAGTCTCTCTCTCTCTCTCTCTCTCTCTCTCTCTCTCTCTCTCTCTCTCTAAGCCTAGCCTCTCTCTCTCTCTCTCTCTCTCTCTCTCTCTCTCTCTCTCTCTAACAGAGTCTAGCCTCTCTCTCTCTCTCTCTCTCTCTCTCTCTCTCTCTCACAAAGAGTCTAGCCTCTCTCTCTCTCTCTCTCTCTCTCTCTCTCTCTCTCTCTCTCTCACAAAGAGTCTAGCCTCTCTCTCTCTCTCTCTCTCTCTCTCTCTCTCTCTCTCTCTCACAAAGAGTCTAGCCTCTCTCTCTCTCTCTCTCTCTCTCCCTCACAAAGAGTCTAGCCTCTCTCTCTCTCTCTCTCTCTCACAAAGAGTCTAGCCTCTCTCTCTCTCTCTCTCTCTCTCTCTCTCTCTCTCTCTCTCTCTCACAAAGAGTCTAGCCTCTCTCTCTCTCTCTCTCTCTCTCTCTCTCTCTCTCTCCCTCACAAAGAGTCTAGCCTCTCTCTCTCTCTCTCTCTCTCTCTCTCTCTCTCTCTCTCTCTCTCACAAAGAGTCTAGCCTCTCTCTCTCTCTCTCTCTCTCTCTCTCTCTCTCTCCCCCCACTCTTCTCTCTCTCTGTCTATTAGAGGTCATGGTGCAGAATAAATATTTGTGGTAAAATAAGCATGTAGTCTCTATGCTGCTCCCAGTAGTATGTGTAATTAATGCTGACCTGGCCCTGCTCCACTCTCATTCTGGGCTGGTGTACTGTGGGAGATGGGTTTATGCTGAACATTTTCATTCTGCCACTGTTTACTGATGCTCCCTGACAGAGAGGGAGCTACTTCAGCTGGGTGTCATTAGCACTAATACACACACACTCAGGAGATCCACTCTGGTCAAGGCTTATTCGTATTATTATCTACACTGCCAGAGCTGCACTTTTGGGTAATTGAGTGATAAGGGCGTGACTGCTCTGCATACAAAATGTGCATTAATGGTGCACTAGCTGGGAAGAAGCAAAAATATGTGCTTATGTGCTTATGCCACTGTTCACATGTGAATGCTTTTTATGCCATCGTCATCTAATCAATAACACACCGGTTAATATACTACATGGCTAAAAGTATGTGGACACCTGACCAGTACAACCCTATATGATCCCTGAACACTAACAATTGTAATCAATTTATTCATTAAAAACATAGATCTGGAATTTCTAGATATTTATAAAGCTAAATTATTCTTTATGTACTGTAGCTTTATTTATAGCTTTATTATTTTAGTTTGACCTATAACATTTTTAAGCACTCAAACTGTAGATGACAACTTGTTTGCCTTAATCGCATTTACTTAAAAGCAGCGCAAAATTACAAATGACATCCAAACACTATTTCTTTCATTTTAACACATCTGCTTTACATCTAAATGTCATTTAGGCGGATTATCCCTGGCTTGATTCCTCCACTGAGGATATGGTAAACGCAGCATTCACCTTTCTGTTAAAATAAACGATACAGTATGTGTAGGTTTATCCTAAAGGAAGAGCTGACCTCAGATGCGACCGTTTCTCTGCTGAATCTGCTGAAGCCTCAAATGTCTGGCCTCGTAGCAGTGTGCTATTAAAAAGCAAACAGGTGATAGGTTCATCTTGGCACTCATCTTGTGTGCAGGGTGGCTGTTGCCCAGAAGGAGATAAAAGTCACTGAAACCAAGCCGGAATAGCTGCATAACTCTGTCAAGTATAATAAATCCTCATACTCTAGCTTGAGCCTGTCTTATTCATTGAGCTCTGGAAAAGCCCTTACATAAATTCGAACTTTAACTAATTTAGAAAAAAAGTCTAAATGTTTCCTCCAAGCTCTTCCATGGTAGAATATATACACTGTAGTTAAATATGGCTCATTCTCCTTAATGTTTTTTTGTTCCACATGGCTCTGTTGGTTGGGGACTATACCAGTAGCAGCAGGGTTGCCAGGTCAATACCAGGCCACGTGGCTAGTTCAATTGGTGAAAAAAATCAATTTACAAATTCTGTTGCCAAAAAACTAAAATAAAATCTGACTCTCAAGACTTGATGAAGGCTACCATTGCCATACCATTTCAATAATTATTACAAACCTTTTTTTGCAATCTATAAAGGTCTCCTTACATTCAAACAGCAAGTGTCATAGTTAAGTGTTGAGTATCTGAGAACCTACAAATGTCTAAACCTTTCTGTAAGGGACGAAAGCCGTTCTTCCAAAAGATATTTCCTAGACTGTTGCCTTGATGATGGTTGTGAAAGGTCTTGATGTTTGATCATTTTCACTCTTATCAAACCCGTCATTGGGCCGACGTGTGAAGGGCTAAAGGGCGGAGTCATGGCCAATAGCCAACTGCCATTCATACGTTACTGTATGTAGTCCTTATAGCCTATTTAATGTGTCCACACTTTTGACTTGCAAAACACTGATCAAATGAATTTAATGTATGCAAAACCTTTAACCCCCAACCTGTGGACAACGTAAGTCATCAACCGTCAGCTGCAAGTCAAAAGTATTCCAAATACTACATGGAAAAAGGCAGTGACAAGCCCTGTTTATGAACGTATAGGTTTAAATGGTGACAGACAAACAAGCTGTACTGTACAACCCTAGTGTAGTCAAAATATTACTGGACAAAGACATGCACTCTGAATGAACATCAGAAAGTATCTGTACATGTATCTGTACACAAATTCTGGAGAACGCAATACTTAATCTTTGAGCAGGGTATGTAGTGTGGAAATAGGACAGGAGTGAGGTATTTGCTTGTATAACTTCCTCTTGGTTGGAGTTCATCGTTTCTGTCCTCAGCCACCCTCTTGGTCTTTGCATGCGAGGGAGTTTTAAATGAGCAGAGGGGGCATTATCTGTAAGTCTTGCCACCCCGCTGCACTCGCTAGGATAATGTTCTTATTGTGCTCGATCCTGAGGGCTGCAGAAGTCATGCTGTCTTTACTCAGAAAAGCAGAGGGAGAGAGAGGCATGGGGATTAAAGCCTTAGATCTCCCAGTGCCAGCCATCAGAATGCCCATGTAGGGCCCACATTGGCGGCACCGGGAGAAGTCTAGGCAAGAGCTGTCTAGGCTTTAGCTGTTATCTAAGCAATGCATAGAAATAGAAATAAGAAACAGATATATATTTCACATTGGCATCCCAAGGCATGGCCCAGCATGATAAACAATGCACAGCAATGCTGTATTTATGATAAAAAAAATTTAATAACGGCAGTGAAGGTGGAGTTTAAAGACCACACATCTAGCCCTAAATATTAGTGCAAACATTTAGGCCTACGGAATAAACTGTAATAAGGTCTCAGATCATGGTCTGTCCATCTGTCTCAAGTGGTACCAAAAGCAAGAACTGATCCTAAAACAACTGTCCTTTGGAGCCTTATTGTGAATAAAGGCTTTTAAAACCTGTAGACTGGATCTCCCAGCGTAGCTCGGTTTCTACACAAACAGAAAGCCATCTTAATCCAAGTCCATCTGTCTAAGTGAGACATACAGTCTGCATGCAGCTTTCACATGGGCTCTTTGCACTCCAGAGAGCTAAGAGGACTGGACAGGGGCCTAGTCAGCAAGTGTCAGATCTCTGCAAGTTCCAGAGCCACTTCTAGTCTTACTAGCCATACTGCTGGAAGTGTACTCAACTCCCAAAGCTGTGATATGGAAAGACATCATCAGACCAAACTACATTTGTTTACTCATCACTATACACCGATAAGGCAGCATCTTGTAAGAGTCTTCTGGTACTTTCATTTAGATTTTCTATGGTCTTACAGGCCTCATATCCAGGTCCAATAAACAGAAGGAAAGTGAGCACTGTTTCCAAAGATCATATTCTTTATACCGGGAGCACGGTGGCTTAGTGGTTAGCACGTTCGCCTCACACCTCCAGGGTTCGGGGTTCGATTCCCGCCTCCACCTTGTGTGTGTGGAGTTTGCATGTTCTCCCCGTGCCTCGGGGGTTTCCTCCGGGTACTCCGGTTTCCTCCCCCGGTCCAAAGACATGCATGGTAGGTTGATTGGCATCTCTGGAAAATTGTCCCTAGTGTGTGATTGTGTGAGTGAATGAGTGTGTGTGTGTGCCCTGCGATGGGTTGGCACTCCGTCCAGGGTGTATCCTGCCTTGATGCCCGATGACGCCTGAGATAGGCACAGGCTCCCAGTGACCCGAGGTAGTTCGGATAAGCGGTAGAAAATGAGTGAGAGAGATATTCTTTATACCCTGAACCACACAGAAATGCGTACAAGGTAACCCAAAACTCTGTCAATATTTGAGGTAGCTGTGGCAGGTTATAGAAGTTAAAGGTATACGTTGCAACAGAGCTATGCCTGCAAAAAAGGTGGATGAAGGTTCAAGAGTCCAGTAATACTTGTGCTAGCATGGGTATGTGGCATATACAGTACATAACTTACTGACAGTTCAGTATTCTTGAAAATGCTGTATGGAATGTATGTGCAAACCTGACTTGGAAAGAATAAAACTGAACCCTTGGCAGTGTAATGGCATCTTCTTATCAAAAAGAATATTTCTGAAGCTCAAACGAGAGCATATCTCCTTCAGAGGATCCGATGGTGTTGATATTTTTCGCCATCGGCTCTTAATCTGCAGATCGACTTTCTAATGTTGCAGTGAGATAAGCGGAAAAGCACAACAGAGCCCAGGCTTTGTGCTCGTCAGAATGAATAGAGCTCAGAACAGTTCGGCTGAGTTGGATCCTTAAAAAAAAAAAACTACAAAGGCAAAAAAACAGGAGAGATTAAAAAAAAAATGAGCTTTTAAATATTTTCTCATTTCTCTTAACAGCTTCCAGAAACAATGTTTTTGCCATTCATTCAGCTGGTGATAGATAGCATTTCGTTCTTAGTGAAACTACATATTGGAAATATTTTACTCAGTTTAGGATTGCTTCTTTCTCCATTGCAAACTAATTTGATAGCATTTTATAGTGTCACAGGATCTGCAGCTGTGTTATCAGAGCAGCGGTGGAGGTGTTATCAGACTAAGCATCTCTGTCTGGAGTCGCATCTCTACCTTGGCACTAGTGCCAGGCTCTCCCCAGCTCTCTAATTGCCTCCATTACTGTATCTGGAGTCCGATAAAATGCTAATTTCACAGCACATTAATTCTTCCAGACTGAACAATAAGCAACACAAAACCCTCCCCTGCTGTCTGTGTGAGAGAGATGGAGAGAGCTGGAGAGAGGGACTCAGTGCAGACAGTTAGCATTATGCACAGGTCAATGAAATGAAGTAGGTCCCCATTGATTGGCTGTTGCAAAAAGCAAACAGAGGTTCAGGGAGGACAGGAGCAGAATGAATTATCAGCTGTGGAGGGCCAGCAGCGGCAGTGGCCAAGTGAGGTGAACTGTGGCTCCTGCATCATTTTAAACACACAGCACTTGTGGACAAACATCAGCCCTATTCCTCCGAGAGAGAACATACATTAAAATGGTTCTGTGTAGACATGCAGTGTATACCAGATGTGCACCATTTGTCTGCTGTTCTATCAATGGGGTTTAAAAGCTCCAAGATTGAATATCGGTGATGCTACAGCTATCAAAAGTCAAAAACCCAATAAAACACATTCACCACTTTATTAGGAACTATATGCTAATACTGGATACGGTCCCTTTTTGCTCTCCAACCAGCCTCTAGTCTTCATGGCATAGATTCAATGTGACTCAAAAGAAATCTGTCTCACTGTGCAACGCTCAACAGAGCAACAGAAGGTTAAGGTTCTTGCTCAGGGGCCCTGCAGTGGCAGCTTGGTGGTCCTCATATTTGAACTCATAACCTTCTGATCAGTTAGCGCAACAAATTAACCAGTGAGCTACTACTTTATCTGTATCACTTATTTACATTTACATCATTCAGCAGACATTCATCCACATCAAATTACATTTATCTCATTTATATAACTGGGAAGTTGAGGGATAAGGGCCTTACTCAAGGGCCCAGCAGTGGTCCAAGGATTTGAACAATCACTAGGCCAACATTATAAGTAACTACAGAGCTACAACTGAAACCTGAGCTATGATCTCTTTACAGTTGATAACTTGAAGAAGGCGGGCTTTATGTCCTGGTTATGGAAATGTAGCTTTTGTACAACTGTATAACATCCATTATTCTATCTATCTATCTATCTATCTATCTATCTATCTATCTATCTATCTATCTATCTATCTATCTATCTATCTATCTATCTATCTATCAGTCTGTCTATCTATCTATCCTGTGACAAGTTCCATTGATAAAAGTGCTATACAAATAAAAGTGAACTGAATTACTGTACAAGACTTTGAACACAACTTACGATCAGCTCAACCATTGTGTATTTCCTTTGCCTGATTTGAACATTTCGAATTGTTTTAAAAGGAGTTGTCTATACACTACAAAAAAAATCCTTCATTGACACCCCATACACAAGAAAACTCTGGCAGCCTCGAAGGCATGTACTGTATGCAGGAAATTACAGTAATCTGTTTGGGTCACCAAGAAAATCAGGTTAAACACCTGCACACGCCAAGTCATAATATTGCAAATTTTCCCAGCTGTCTTATGTAAGTCACCAAGTACTGTATTTTCCATTTTGTTCTACTTTACTTTATTGCTTAAAATACTACTAATAATAAGTATGTTATTCTTTCTATCAGGTAGTTTGCTGGTGAACCCTAAGAAGCTGGTTTACCACGAATTACTTAGGATGTAAGATCATTTCAGCATTGAACACTGAATGATTTTGTGTCTAGTTCTTTCATGCGTAATCAACGCCTGACATTCATATGTAATCGACGTCTGATGTTCCTGTGCCTCACCTGTAATTTACATATAACTATAAAGGGGGAACAAAATGGCTGATTACATTGTACCTGTGCCACACACTGTAGTTAACATAATGGCCTGTCTGTAAAGCAATGAACTGATCAATACACAGTATGGCCCTTTTGTCCTGTCCATGGTAAGTTCTCCAGTAGGTGATCCTAACTACATCTTTCTATTGGTTGAAAGCCATTTGTTACCAGGTATAAAGTCTGGTCACAAAGACAGTACCTTTGGGTTAAGTTCCTGAAGAACTGGATGCTATGCTACACAAACATCTTCAATAAACACTTTTCCCATGAACTTGGTCCAGCTTACTTTTCTTTTACGATTTAAAAACATTCTAGTACGTTGACGAGCCACCCAACGACCGTGCAGCCAAATTCAAGGAAAATCTAACAACACTCATACATTAAATGAAAGAGTTGTCACTTTCTCATATTCGATATGTTGTGGCGTTCGTTACTAGTGTTTTGTAACAAGACATAGATAGAGGATGTTTAGTTCTGACAAATTTAGCAGGAACTTCTTTTATAAAATCTCCACTTAAACACCCTAGTAATCATGATCCAACATCAACATCATTTATTCAGAATGCTACAGTATTATTATTTTCATCCTGTTCAACAGCATAGCGAAGAAAAAAGGTATGGCATTTCCCGCTTGGTTGAAGTCTCTGCATTAGTCTGTCACACTGAGCACTTCACAAATCAAAATACTTCTACACTTTAATCACATTTGCCATTTAGTAACTACATAACACTCCATTTAGTCCTTTCCCATTCGATTAGCAACATTTCTCTTTAATTTGCTAGTGTGTATGAGGAGTGCTGCAGGAGAGCAGTGAAGAGAGAAAGAGAAGACGAGATGAGGGGAAGGTTGGAAAGAGACGGCGACCCAAGAGCTGAACGGCAGCTTGTGTGGACATCTCTTGCTTTTCTTTAAAAAAGACAGATTTGCCCTCTGCAGCTGGGCTAGTCATCTTTTCCCATGTGATAAGCTAAGTATTAGAAACGGAGTGCCATATTTACAGTACACTGAACTGTGTACACACGTACACACTAACGCACACACACCTTGCGTGTGTGGAAAAAAAGTCCCTGAATTCAGTAGCATACTTAATTATACTGTACAGAGAAGCGCTATGGAGTTAGAAAGTGAACAGGTGCTTTTAATGGACATTATGAATACTGTACCTGAGAGAATGCCTACAATTGGCACCATATGTTAGAACAGTAAGGAGAGAAGAAGCTTTGAAATGAGGCGCAGCAGTACACACACACACACACACACACACACACACACACACACACACACACATCATTAGTACAGAGTTTAACAAGCCTTTAATGTTGTTGAGCATACTAGAATGAATATGAATAAAAATAAGAAAATAAAAGAAACAACCAGAGTTCAAGTCCAGGCTTTTTGTAGTTGCCTGGTGGACATGTAGATTTAACAACCTGAAAAAAAATAAAAAAAATAAAACTACTACTTTTTTAGTTATGTGCGTTGTAATGCATCACATCTTGATGCTGTGCCTAGAGAACACACTTATGAATTCCATCACCAGCTGATTGATTTTTAATAGGAAGATTAATTAGTGCTATCTATATATCTGTCTGTCTGTCAGTCAGTCAGTCAGTCAGTCAGTCAGTCAGTCAGTCTGTCTGTCTGTCTGTCTGTCTGTCTGTCTGTCTGTCTGTCTGTCTGTCTGTCTGTCTGTCAGTCAGTCAGTCAGTCAGTCTGTCTGTCTGTCTGTCTGTCTGTCTGTCTGTCAGTCAGTCTGTCAGTCAGTCTGTCTGTCAACAGACAAACCAAAGCAGCCAGGCTAATCATGTATTTGTTTCTTTCCCTTTGTAATAAAGCAGACTAGCAAACGCACAGACTGGCAAATCCTTTTCTGTTCTACTTATCCTACACAGGGTAGCAGGGAACTTGGTGTCTATCCAAGGGGACTTGGGACACATTGCAGGACACAATCCTTTCACTCTTATAAAGTTCTTATCACTCCTCGCACTCCACTCGCTCACTCAGATCTACCAGCACTGTTCGACTGGTCCCACCATCTCTCAGACTCTTTTCTTCTCCTAGATGTCCAAACAGCTGAGTCACTCGTTGTCTTCTAACGATGGGTGAAGACCTACATCTTCCTGAAACACTTGAACTAGAACTTTTCACCGATTAATGTATGTGTATATAAAAAAAACAAACGGGAAAAACCTGAACAGAGTTTTAGGTTGATGGTATCTTATTTGAAGTTTGTAACCTAGGGAACCAGTGTTAATATATTCATCGATATAGAATTAAAATCACTTTTGTACGTCGCTCTGGATGAGGGCGTATGCCAAAAGTGTAAATGATAAATGTACAATCTCACACACACACACACACACACACACACACAATTCTGAAATGTCTACCAACATACAACATGTCTTTGGACTTGGGGAAGAAACCCCTGAAGTACGTGGACGACATGAAAACTCTATGCACACAGAGGTGGGGATCACATAGGTGTGAGGCAAATGTGCTTTAGCCTTTTAGTTCTGGACAACCACAACCTGGGACTGTTTTATGATTTATCCACTCCTGGAGCTATTGTAACAGTGCTTTTAAAGCAACAGGCTTTTATTTCCTCAAGCTGGGGTTATGTCATACTTCAGTTGAACTTAGCCATCGGATTCATTAGACTCATCTTCGGTTCTACTCAAGGAAATGTTTTCATCAAGAAAGGGACAGAGGAAGAGTCTATATAAAAGTGTAGAGGCTCTGCTTTGTAAAAAAAAAAAACTCAGCATATTTTCAAGACAGATGCAAAGATGCAACATATGCTTCCTGTCCTCTAATTAAAGCTTTACTGGAGTCTGTGGACAGTCAGAGTAGGCCACGTTCCTTACATAACACACTATTCTTTAGCTGGCCTTCCCCATAGGATTGAGAAGCTACACTTATTAAAGTGAAATTATTCTCCCAGCTCAGATAAAGCAATCAGTTACAATAGATTCGAGGACAGGGACATGCAGCGCTGACAAAGTTGCTGAAGAAACACTTGGCAGTATGCCACAAACTGTGCATGCAATTCAGTTTAAAGTAAAACGTTCCCAAAGTGGCTGAGGAAATTAAATGGTTACAGACCAAGTGTAAAATCGTACAATATCACAGAAAAGTACAGATACAATCAATGTGTGTGTGTGTGTGTGCGTGTGTGTGAAGAACAGAAACAAAAGTTAGAGCTGAAAAAAAAAAGTCAGGCTGAAATCTAAAATTCATTTCATCTTAATCCTGGGCCATATCTTGTGAACTCTACAAAACAGATCGCTCTTTCTCTCCTGTCTGCATGCAGAGAAAGTCGAGAGAAATGCCTGCAGAAACGTAGCGTCTATAATCTCCAGCGCTAAATATTTTCCAAGAATTGCCTTACCAACAGGGCACACTCAGCTTTCTCCTTTCCCTCTCCTACAGAACGTCCTCAAGCTACAAAACATTTCTACTGAATAAAGCTTCCATAAAGCAGCAAATAACTCTGCTGGTGCATGCGCTGGATAATCCACAGTAGTCTGTGAACTTCACTAGATAAAACAGCAGGAATAATTACTTCAGCTCAAGGTGGATGGTCCGTCGTTTTTAAAGATGTCAGTGATATCGGGTTACGCGTGAATCATCTTTCGCCGAAACGTTGCTGCTATACACAAAATATTGTCAGACCTCCACCAGAGCAAGGAAAGTGAGTAGAAAAGAAATCTCTGGAAAAAATATCTGAGGCATTTGTATGTGGTTAAGAAGGTAATTTTGCAGCGTCTCTCTGGCTGTCATGACCATGCATGTGCAACATCTGTCATAGATAAAAAGGTGTCAGAGGCAAAAGATATCATCGAAACAAAACCATTTAAGGCTAAACCTTATGACAAAAAGTGTGCGCTTTTATGCCTAAGGCTTTCGGGTGTGCTATATTTCACTGCGTCGGTGTCAATGCGTTTTGTTATTAATACCAAAATTTACAATCTACACCACAAGATGTACGACGTTCTTGGGATTCTGTCAGGCTTCAAATGATTCCTGATAGCACATTATCTCCCTTTTCTTCATGGGATTGCTCTATATTTAGAATATAAACTGATTATTCATGAGGAGCACTGGTAAATGGGTGATGTCACATTTGATAGCAATCCATCAAACTCTGATAGACGTCGCACTCGACATAGCACACAGCCAACACATTGAACTTTTTCTCCCCTCTTTTCCCCATGCAATCAGTGACAGACTTGTGCGATTGTGACAATATAGCAATCAAGCATGCTCCGTCAGAGTGTCAGCTCCATCAGGGCCGGGGTTCGGCTCACAATGCACTGTTTGCTGGGATAAATCCTCCTTCTCCAGAGCTGCCAAACACCAGACACCGCCAATGCCAGCTGTCTGCCCTCCTCTTATGCTTTCCTTTCCGCTCTTTTCTTCGCATGTTTCCACTCCCCTTTCCTCCACTCGTCCTCTCTCTCTCTCTTCTCTAAACTACTGTCCGATGCTCCACGTGTAGCGTATTGTTTTCACTACATCGCGTGTGCATCCGTCGTCTGGCACAGCTGTTCCCGCCGGTCCCAACAGCCTCGTAAAAACGGCAATAAATCAATCTGGGCACTCAATACAAGTGGGAAATTGACCAATTAAAGTGGCCCAAGATGCTTATGTTCGGGCAGATGATTTTACAAATTGGCTATCTATTTAGACCAAGCACTGGCACTTTGGGCAAGAAAATGCACTAGCTGGATTCAGTCCATTAGCTTGTCCCCCCAACATCACCCCCAACCTCTCTCTCTCTCTCTCTCTCACACACACACACACACACACACACACACACACTTTTTCTATCTGTCGTTTCTTGGCTCTGTGATATACAGCAGTACCACTGCTAATACATAGATCAACAATCTCAGGATCAGCCGCTGAGGCCTACTACAGTTCATCAGCCATTTTCTCTTCTACCTCCAACCCAGCCACCCCTTAAACCCCTTAACAATTAACCCCTAAAAACCTGGGGTTTCAAGTATGATCTGTTTATTTGTTTTCTTCGGCATATATTATTAGGTTTTAGATCAGTTTTGTCTGCAAATGTACGTCAACATTAACACCTATATTTGCTCCTGGCACAATCTCGTGTGATGAAACACAGGGCTCATATTTCACCATTAAAGAGCCGTGGAGGGTTTTTTCCTTGGCTGAATTCAAAACACAGGGTCTATTTCGGTCCATTTCGGTGTGCTGTTATGCCGCTGCATATGCGCCGTCTAAGTCAACCAGCGAACAAATCTGCACGGACAAATGAGAAGTGCTACAGGTGTACCAGCATCTGCTTGCAATCAGTCTACTTGCTGTTTTTTTTATGCTCCGTCCAAAAAAATATTTATTAAAGTCAATTTTTTGTATGTGGATGTATGGGTTTTATTTTCATTCCCGCTCTCAGAATGATGATCAATCTCTGGGTAAAAAAATTCTATGATGGAGTGCCAGCACCTGTAAGGCTGTTCCTCCATATGCTGTTAATCCATGAGCACATAATTAGCTCATTTTGTACAGTGTAAATGACTCCAAGGAGATCTGAACACGTCATTCAGTCCTAGAGGTTGTATTTTTTCCCTCCATACTATGTGCATACAGCTGATACTAGCAGCTATATATATATATATATATATATATATATATATATATATATATATATATATATATATATATAATTAAAGTCCAGAGTCTAACTCTTCAGCTGTTACAACATACTATCATTCCAATGAGTTACGTAATAAATAAAAAGTGACAGAACACCAATAAGCCTGTCCAGAGTAATATTTGATGTCTATAAACACCCATTGCATGCAGGAACAAATGTTTCAGTAGTAAAAAAAAACAACAAAAAAACAGAGACACTTTAACCAACACTGATAAGCAGCTTCGGCTTCGCTTTATATCTCTAAAACAAAAGGAAAAAACAATGCTCTGAGTTTCTCTATCTCTCCCTCTCTATAATGGAGATCTTATCAGCTCGGCTGTTAACTTGTAGTTTAAAAACTGACCTGAGATCAGTTACAGATTTGCTTGTAACAATTCAGGATGATAAAAACTGCTCCTAGAGCAACAGTAAACAAAGCAAGATTATTCTAGAATTAGGTTGTATAGTCATCAGATATTTTAGAGCAGAGGTTCTTTACCACAGGGTTGTGGGTCATTTTGTAAGCAAGGGCTACGTGCTTTCCTCTGGGAAGCCCAAACAGTCATTTAACTATTATAATAAAACTGTAAAAATGTACTGAGAATCTAACATCCATCTTACTGGAATGGAACAATCCTAAGAACTGAAGTGATGAGATGTTAATAGGTGGCTGTTTTTGTCCGGTATAACCAATAAAACTCAGTGAATTAGTTATGACATCATTGTTTTGCTAGCTTACTTGCATTAATACCAGTAGACAGAAACTTTAAAGAAACATTCGCATGGCAAATGGTTAAGACCAGGTTGAGAAACTGAAGAAATACGTTTTTAATATTAATAATTATTATTAATATTATAATAATAAAAACAATACACTTTTGGTTTAGCTCATGCCCAAATCTACTCAGATATGATCCCAGAGCTAGATATATAGCTAGCTATTATCCTAAGAGCCACAAAATACAGCAGAAGTGTGACTCAACCCTTATACAGTGTGCAGCTTTACACGTCAATACAACATTGTGAAATAAAAATCATTTAAATACTTTTGACACAGTCAACATGGGCAGACCACAAAATGCCCCAACCCTGCATCTCTACGCTCCCCTCAAAGGTTATTACACTGCTTTGATCTAACAGATGGAAATTCCTACTCGACACCAAGAACATATTCAACCAGAGAAAATGACATGTAGATTACTCCATAAAATGTTGTTTGCGAAAAGTGGGGTTTTTTTTTGTTTTTTTATTTATATCACTTGATTTCTAAAAAAAAACAATTAAATATAAATAAGAGGAATTTATTGTATTTGCACATGTAGGTGTCTTGTGTAGCTGACTGATAAACAAGAACATATTTAAATGGTTTGATGCCATCAATTATCTCATTCTTCAGGGTATGTTAAATGTTAACAGACCTCTATAATGAGGTTGCATGGCCAAAAATCCTTTAATGTCCCTGCCGGCATGTGTGCACTGGACATTTGGCTCAGATGAATAAAGAACAGCACTTGAGGGTTGAGAATGAAGCACACTCAGCCTCTCTTCTGCCTTGTTTGTCTTTTGGTTTAGTGTGGACTGAACGTTCCTGCCTGCAGGTGCTGCACTTAATAAGTGCATTCTTCTAGTGCCCCGGCTGCTCGTGTGCAATGTTGCCCAGGCGAGTTAACATGCCTGTGCATGTTTCTGTTGTGCGTATATAATATGCAATGGATGTTTCCTTTTGGCCTAAGAAATAAATAGACAATATTTCCTCATCTCATGCTACAGACATGTCTCCCAACAAGCTGCAGACGAGACCTGAGAGCTTACGTAATGGCTCCTATAGCTGAAACTGTGATGTCTGGGTATTTCCTGTCATATAATATGTAGTGAACGTAATTACAAAAAAAAACAAACAAACAAAAAAAACAATAAACGCCCGATCCCAGAATATCAGTCTTACACAGAAACCCTATATAGACTCCAAAGCTAGTTATAACATAACTGCGTTTAAAAAGTGTTCCTGCCAGACCACGACTGAAAATGTTAGCCTTTCAAAAGCAATCCAGAGCAACTGCGGAGAATGGAAAATAAATCAGACAGCCAATTAGAATGGGCGTGCAGAGAGGATAAGGAAAGGAGGCTGAGCGCTATCAGCTGTGTCTCGGGTGTAGATGCAGTCGCTGCAGTCTAACAGACAGGCTTTCATGTGAAGGACTCGGAAACACGCCTCCTTCTCAATCCAATTAGGTTCTCGAGCTGCAGAAAGGCAGACAGGAAACTCACCTGCTCCATGACTCCATGACAAGGCACGCATATCATTGTCTCACTTATTGGCATATCCTTACGCAATTGCTGAATAAAGCCTCCACTTTATCACCGTTAACCAAGTCGACTAACGAATTCTTAAATCAATTCAGACTAGTCAATTAAAGACAAGACGTTATCAGTACCTCAGAATGATGAAAGAGCTTTCCCTAATGGGGCAAATTTCTTAACTAGATAAATAAATAAATAAATAAATAAATAAATAAATAAAGTGTGTGGTGTGGATAGACTTAACCACTTGTATCACCTTTTCATAATAATTTACACACACACACAAACACACACAAACACACATACAAACACAAACACACATACACATGCACACACACACCGAGTCAGTGAGACTTGGCAACAACCAAAGACAGTAACATCTTCATTGTACAGTACCTCTGTTCCCATAGCAACGGGCGAGTTCGTATTCCCTTTAGAATGTTATTAGAGAAATTAGCTCAATTTTTTGCTATCCGGTTAATAATAACAACAACCACAACAGAATTTCCAGTGACAACAGCATGCTATATGATCAATACTGCAGCAAGTCTCCATTAAGCTTCTGCACATTTACTGCTCAGCGGCTGCCAGAACCTTCCGAGAAACTGCTTTATAAGTTTGAAAACGTCCAATGCGAACAATGTAAACTCCTGAGTTTACATTGTTCGCATTGGACGTTTTCAAACTTCAATGCAGTCTAAGGCATAAATCATTGTATTGTGACAGGAAATGACACATAAAGAGTGCAGATATACTTAAAAAAAGAAAGAAATTAAAAATTTGGCTGTTTACTCTGCTATCAGAGCTTGTCTTTAAGAGTCAACGTCTGCCTCAGGCAGAAGTAGGAAAATGCTGTTATTTATGCATGAGGGCCTTCAGACCTCCAGGCAGACTTGTTTCTGCTGCTTCCTCCATCTTCGGGTCTCCATCTGGAAAAGCAGACCTCTACAGACCGGCTACAAAGCCCCCAACGTAGCAGTGCTGCGGCCTCTCTGACCCGAAAGCTAACCTTAATAATCTAAAGACAGAAGCCCAACATTGCTCTCAGACAACCAGAACACTGCCTTAAAATCATGCCAACACTCAGATCAGTGCAACAGGGCACGTTTGCAAAAAACACACACCAGCAATTACGCTAACGTCCTGACACCCCCAAAGCTGGCCCTCAGCCAGTAGGCTGAAACTCTATTGTGTGTCTGCAATTTCCCTCCACCAGCGCATACATCACAGGCAGACAGAACAGTGTGCAGGAAATAAAAGGGACAAGTGAAAGGCTGTATTAAGTACAATGGCATCCCATCCATAACCGTCAGCATTAATAGCCCGGCTGGCCATTTAATTTTTCATCAACAATGAGGCCAATTAGAATGAGTTGCGCGCTGCATTTGGAAGGATGCCCATTTTTTATAACCCAGTATCAGAAGACATTCTAGGATTATTTATTTGGCCCTTTTGCTCCCTCACCTGACAGAATTAATAGATCTGGACAACTTAATTACTCAGACTAATCTAGATTATTCTGGTTCAGTCCTACAGAAAAAGCAACAGTGTGGCAAGCATACGGGGCAAATCAGAGCCTAACCTTTGGCTTTGTGCTACAGCCCTAAGGTACGCAAACATCTGAAGGATGGACGAGAGACGGCTACTGAGTCTATTGTCGCATGCTGAAGAAATTTCGACACTTCTATCTACATAGGCTTTTAAAGCCACGGTTCTCAATGTGATGTTTGGGGTTCTCGTTCGCAGATTTTACAAAAAAATGCAACAACCCACCATTTTAATTAGCATAGTTTTAATATTCATTACCTGAGTTCTCATAGATCTCAACCTGTTTGACTGTAAAAACTGCAAACATAAAGCAGGTTGATGAATGAAGTCAAATAATAATTTGAATACAAATGTGTTGCTCTATTGCAACAGTAAATAGCCTCACTACTGTTGTACACATACTGTAGGCTTATAGATTTCCTATTGTAAAAAAAAAACAGTTATTATTATTATTATTATTATTTAAAAATCCAGGGATGCCATTAGTTTGAAATCCCCCTTCTTAAAGTAGTTTTTCTGGCCACATGTTACTCTTGTGACTTACTGGTGAATGCCAAGAAAGCTAACCAAACCCCAAATGACCTCAAAACCAAAACTGTAGTTTCTAATCTAGAAGCATCTTTGTAACTACAGTTAGAAATACAAGCTATATTTACTACGTTCCATCCGATTATTATTAGCTTCTGGCTTTTAAATTTGCCTTTACATCAACCACAAGGAGAAATGTGCAGGTGCAGGACAAAGCCAGCACAACAGAGCACAGCACCACACCTGCTTTCCAAACACACTCGAGGAACTCTTTCAGCACCTGTTAATCCCTGACCCTCAAACCCCACAGTCACTACTAAATAACTATATACCCTCCAAGCAGCAGTGTGCATGCATGTGTGGTTTAAAGACGGGTGCAATCTTTTTTCCTGTTTTATTGAGCGGTGTGTGAGTGTGTGTGTGTGTGTGTATGTGTGTGTGTGTGTGTGTGTGTGTGTGTGAATGTGTGAATGTGTGTGTGTGTATATGTGTGTGAGTGTTCGCAAGTGCCTGATAATATTACACTGACACCTGCTGGGAAAGGAGGGACTCTGGATTAGTCTTCAGCAGGAAGAGGATGAAGAGGAGGAGGAGGGAGGAAAAAAGGCACAGATCACAGCTATGCCGAACTCAGATCAGCAACAAGAGTAGCCATATACTGTAGACTGGTCTCACACACACACACACACACACACACACACACACCACAGATCAATAACAGCCAACCAAACCAAATCTACAGCATGCCACTGATCACTACATGGTGCGCATATATGATTTACAGCCCTGCTAATCGTAAGCCAAGCAGCTCCTGCCAGATGTGAAGGCACATGTTCCAGCCTGTCCCCCTCATGTCCACATCCACCTCCCCAGTACAGATTAGCCAGTCCTGTGGAGAGGAGATAGCACTTGGGAAAGGAAGGAAGGTTTCATTTGGCTCCTGGGGCCCCGTAAGGAGTACAACTACGCTTGAGCAGTAATCAAAAAAACACAAGTGAAAAACGCCCTATTTTGAACAGCGTGGCATCCTAATGTAAAATTGGCAGGTGGGCACATTCGGAGTGGGTTTTGATTGATCCCCAACTGCTTGAGAAATTGTCCGCTGTCCCAGAATTCAGGTCAGAGTGATAAGCATTGTGGGCATGGTCCTGGAGGAGTGCACCTCTGCATGCTCCTCTCCAGGTGTGTGTATGTTTTTGTGTGTGTGTGTGTGTGTGTGTGTGTGTGTGGTGTGGACCGAGTTGGTTATGTTGTGATTTTTGTGAGGAAGAAAAATGCGTGACGCTGCGCTCTGCCCGCTACACCGTCACATTGTCAACATGTTCTATGTAATGACAATAAGACAACACATTTACACAACTTTCCCCTTATTGTTTAACAAAGCAGCTCTTCTAACTACACCCGTGAACTTAACAACAACATCAACAACTACATAATATTAATAACAATAAGCTAATATTGAACAAAGGATATGATCACCATTTACAATTTAGTGAACTGGAAACAAATAAAAATAAATCCAGCTATGACTATCAGCATGAAACAAATATTATCACACGATGAAGAAGCTAATGTGGAAAAAAAAAAAAGAAAATAGCAGACGTCTAAGTAGCACGCACAAAAGGCATCCGTGGCTCTGTATCTTTTCTCTTTTCTCTTTTGGAGGATAATCAAAAGCTTTTACAAAAGGAAGGAGAGCAGTGACAGAAAATAAAATAAAAACTACATGAGCAGTCATACATTTCTAATAGAGCTCCTTTTAATCTTGAAAGGGGGTCTTTCAATAGTGCATTAGTCTTTTTTTTGTATTACTTTAATGCTTTCCTTCAGAAATATATGCAAATCTCAGGCTAATGCCAGCAGCAATGACAAAAGAGGTGATTCCACTCAAAAAGCCTGCGCTACCCAGACGCTGGTCTGCTGGACAGAAGAGAGTCAGGGCTCTGCGTGAGCACTTCTTCTTCTTTTGATTTTTTTTTTTTTATTTTTGTATTTTAAAAATAAAATCATTTTGAAGGCGTTTAAGCATGAAACACATGCTTGACTAGTCTTCTTCAATATTTAGAAAATATGTCACATTGTGCAGAAAGAAAGATCGGTGAAACAGAACCTGTCTAATCGTCTTAATTTGGCGTTTCTAGCAAAAAGAAAAGAAAAAAAAACATGCTCTGAAATACAGACGGCTACCGCTAAGGCAAATTATGTGCATTATCAGTAAGCTGTAAAGTTTTTAAAGCAGAGATTTTTTTTATATGTTCTGCGTATAAAAATAATAATAATAAATAATAATAATAAATTAAATCCTTGTAGTAATAATAATAATAATAATAATAATAATAATAATAATAATAATAATTTTTGAAGCCCTTTATACAGTTAATACAAAGACAAAAATGCATCAGTTCAGAATAATAAGACATTTAACGTGAAAATCAGTCATGAAACATGAAAACTTGTGCACTCTCTTTTATACACATAATGAGTGATAGTTAAATCCATCTCGCGCTCATATTTTGAGCTTCTTGGCACACTCTAAGCATGGTTTAACTAGTCGAGGCTCGGCTAATCCTTTTATCAGGGTCCCTGCTGCAGGCTATCCCAAACACTCACTGATTAAAAAAGAAGACGTGGGCAACCAACAGTTTGGGTTCGAACCAGATAAAGGCATAACGTTGTGTTGCCGTGTCAATGCATGTGGAATAAATTCACATCATTTATAAAATATTTCATAAGCAAGTCAGTGCTTAATATAAATCTTAAAAAACAAAACAAAAACAAAAAAAAAACAAGCTTCTTGCCTGTTTCTGTCTGTTCGAGCATCAGGATATAAGTGTGTGTATAATGAGGAGCATTGTCACTAGGAGATCTGCCTCCATGTCTGTTCACAAACTACTTTTGATTCTTCTACCCAATCCCCTCTGGTTTCTCCCACTCTGTATCACGTCAGAAAGCCCATTAAAAATTCTCCCTTGTGCTTTAGTGCATGGCTACAAAGAAGAAAAGAGCCAATATGATCCTCTCTTGAGGAAAATCAGAGAAGCAGCCTATTCACTCCCATTCACGTCGGTGAGGGGAAATGATAATATCACACAGGAAATCATAAAGGCTGGATTATAGCAGGCACGGGGTAAATGAAATTAAAGAAAAAGAAGAAAAATAGCATGAGCAAAACAGACCTGGTGAGAACAAAACATCCTAAAAAAAAAGTGACGACGTAGATCAAAGTTTTAGACAAAGCCACACCATATTATCTACGAACTTATAAACTGGAATTATACCATAAATAAATACTGTACAAAGGGTACACCACCCATCCTTGCCACCTAGAGTAAAGGACGTGCTGCTCGTCAAGCCCTCCGCCGCTCTCTCTCGTCTGGCTTGAGTGAGCAGGACAACAAGGCGGCCATTTCTTCCTGTCAATACTGGTGCGCATCCATTCTCACCTGCCTGACACCTTTTACTGGTCATGGGATGAATCAATCACACTTAGTCTACTCCCTGGGTACCAGGACTAAAAAAAGAAGTACAACATGAAGGAGGACTGCAGTGTTTCCCTGTCAGCGGCGCCCCAGAGGCTACGGTGAAAAATCGCCCTCGATAAAATAACATTTTTCAAAGCGCGCCAATGCTCTTTTAATCTCGGCCCGCCACAATAAATAGCTTCTGGGATGCATTTCATTTCATCTGAACACAAACAATCTTTCAAAGGGCTTAATAAAAGTTACACAAATGAGCATCATTAATTACCTGCTAATGGAGTAATGACTGTGGCACCTTGCTATACATTTGTAGAGCAGAAAGGGAAAGCCATAGCACCGTGTGTGTGGTGTGTGTGTGTGTGTGTGTGTGTGTGTGTGTGTGTGTGTATGTGCGTGTGTGTTTACTATAATAGTTATCAGCGCCACACTTCTGCTCATTTTGTCTCCCAAGCTTTTGTGTTCCTAAAATGGCCTGGTTCATATATTTAACTAAAGAATTTACTTTCAAAAAATACAAATTGTAGATATGTAGTTATAAATAAAAGAATATAAATCTTATGATATGGCATTTATTTTGGAAAAGATTTAAGATAAGTATTTTTATATTGTATAAATATATAATAGTGAAAATAGTGAGTGCAGTCTGAGTTCTCTCTCTCTCTCTCTCTTTCTCTCTCTCTTTCTCCCTCTCTCTCTTTCTCCCTCTCTCTCTTTTTCTCTCTCTCTCTCTCCCTCTCCCTCTCTCTCTCTCCCTCTCTCTCTCTCTCTCTCTCTCTCTCTCTCTCTCTCTCTCTCTCTCTCCCTCCCTCCCTCCCTCCCTCTTAGGGCCACCACTAGCCATGAGACCAGCTTTAAGGCACCTGTACTGAAAGGACAATAAGAACACCTTTCTTCCCTCAGTCCTCAAATACTGATTTATTTTTTACTGTAAACACTGAAAATGCCAAACTGCCAAACAGGCGTTTAACAGAGTTGAGATGTGGTGAGCGTAAAGGCCACAGAACACAATTTACATCAGTTTCATACCCATCAATCCATTCAGTAAGCCAGAGGATGGGGGCGGGGTTACCCTGGAACAGGCCACGCCCATCAGAATAGACATGTTTCATCACAGAATAAAGACTGAATTAATTTGTACTGAATCTAAGAGGACACGTGGAGCCACACCATTCTAGTAAAATACTGATTTATCCTTTAATTTGTCGTCTTTCCGTAGTCCAGAAAAGCACAAAGCTTGTGTTATGTTTGTAAAATGTCTTCAATTCAGAGGCAAACTTTTCATATAAAATCACTAGTGTATGTTTGCCCATTATAATAATTGCCTTAATGTTTTAGAACTTTTTACATTTCTGTGTTTTACCATATTTTGTCTGTATTTGAGATTTGTTCGACCGCATGACAGATATCGCTTCCACAAAACCTTCAAGATTAAAGCCTTCTCCTCACAGTGAATAAAGTCTGATTAAATAAACTTTAGCTTAACTTTAGCTTTAACTTTGTGCTTTAGCATTTCCTATAGTGTAGTACTGAGAGAAATACGATACATCCTGGAGTTATAAAAGCCGTCTTTATTCCACTTCACGTATTTACCTGAGCATTCTGACAACATCATGGTCGGGCTTCTGAAGTTGTGCATGATTTTGTTTTATAACTAGAAGTAACTCTGTACAGATGTGTTTTAGAGAAAAAAAAGAAAGTGAAGCAGTGTTCCATGCAAAATAAAGATGCTGTGTATTATGTCTGACTTATACATTTTATCCACTATCTCTTAAAGAAATGTATGTGGAGGTCTAGAAAAACCTGACAGATGTTGCTGGAGCTAAATTTGAAAAGCAAACAATCAAACAAAAATCAATCAAAATGGATTTTCACAAAATTGACTTCTTCTTCCTATAATAAGTTTCGACTCTTCCACATATCATGCATCGTTTTTCCCCAAATGATGTACAAATATGTTTAGGAACTTTCTAAACCATCCTCGGGGTTCTGCACTGATGATGTTACAGTAGGTAGACAACGAAACATCTGTAGCTTAAGAAGAAAGCCTAGTGTGATGATCGGCATGGTTTCCATGCTCATATTTTTCATTATTTTTATACAAATAAGTTAAATACAATTATACAATACAAAAATAGCAGAAATAATATATAGTCTGAATGAAATTAAATGCAATTTGTTCCTTTTTCACTAATAGGTTTAACCGTATATTAAAATCTTTCCTTGCTGATAAAAAACACTAAAAGAGAAACAAGAAAAAATTGTAATACTCAGAAAGTCCATTTGAAGGATTTTCACATGGCAACGACACATAACCAATGATTATTTACTCTCAGTTGTGTGTGTGCCCTGTGATGGGTTGGCACTCCGTCCAGGGTGTATCCTGCCTTGATGCCCAATGATGCCTGAGATAGGCACAGGCTCCCCGTGACCCGAGGTAGTTCGGATAAGCGGTAGAAGATGAATGAAGATGAATTTACTCTCAGTATCAGTACGACAATGTCAGAAAAAAACGGTGTTAAAAATTTTGTTGTTCTTTAGCTTCTTCTTCACAATCAAAGTAAATGTAAATAAACATGTAATAAACACTCCACATACTTTACTATAGTCCCACCTTCTTCTTCTTGATAAACTTATAATAAAAAAATTGCATCTGAATTGAGTGTTATATATTTGGGCATCCTGGTGTTATCTGGCCCATGATAAAGAACAGAGCTGCTGGACGGGTATTGCAGCTATGTGTGTATCTTTCAACCGCTCACTACTTTATCTTCCCTGTCCTGCTAGATTACATCTCCAGGGTTCAGGTGGGGATCCATCATGGCTATTATTACCGGCAGTCACTCGCTGCATCAATCACCCGCTAAGGTTACCATAACCTTAATATTAAGAGGGGGGGGCTCAAATAAACAGGAGGATAAGGAATGGTCTGGCCATTGGGGATTTCATCTTCCTTTCACTTTTAATAAGCTACTCAAAGGAATAAAAATTACAGGCCATATTTAGCATGCAGAACAAATCAGGGCTCCGCTGTTGGCCCTACACTCCTGCTAGGAGCTCCTCATTAGGAAGCGTAGGTTCTGGCGGTGAAGTGTAAACCCGGAGTGAACAGTCACGCTGGCTGGCGCTGCGTTTCTTGCTACAGCCTGCAGCTAACACTAATAAGCCTTTAGCTGTGGAGGGCGCTGATACACACAGGTGGAGTTATGTCTGCACAGCCAGACCAGTGGTTTGGCTCACTGTTGGAGAGTGTTTACGGCTGTTTGGTCCGGGGGAACACCAAAATAATGACCGGCAGGTTAACTGTAGCGTGCAATTCATTCAGCGAGCCAGCATATAATCTGTAATTACACAACGAAATCCATGTAAAGCGAGGAAAGTCTAGAGTTGAAGTAAGAAAGCACCACCTCCTACTTACTACCTTGCCAACTACTATATGAATAATTTATCCTCTTTCGGATTCACGGTACATACGGTATAACAGTGGCGGTGCCAAACAGGCCCACACATTATACTTTCAATTACATTTAGATCAGAGCGGCGTCTCTCGTAATGCATTCAAAGCAATTAAGTTCAAATATATGCAAAGGATTATTTACTTTGAAACTGGTCTTGTTATTTCTCTGCATATCCAACAACAACATTCATTATGGGGGCTTGGCACCAGAGGAAGGAGAGAGAGAGACCGTGTAAATATTTAAAGCCCCCACAAATATATAAATATTCATTTCAGAATGATTTGATGCACTAAATAAATAATCCCTTATTAAATAAATGACACCCTAAATAAAAATTTAAAAAACAGGATCTGGGGAAATGAAGATGAGATGAATCAGACGGGGAAACGAGCGAAAGGCAGAGAGAGAGAGAGAGAGAAAGAGAGAGAGAGAGAGAGAGCGAGAGAGAGAGAGAGAGCGAGAGAGGGAGAGAGAGAGGGGGAGAGAGAGAGAAAGAGAGAGGGAGAGAGAGAGAGAGAGAGAGAGAGAGAGAGAGAGAGAGAGAGAGAGAGAGAGCTATGTCAGCTATCACTCCACTTATTTTATATTTCTCATGGCAACCATGCAACAAAGTCAAGCTAATTAAAGAAGAGAATCCAAAGAGTGAAGCTTTCATGGCACCTTTTGTGGGAGGGATCCAGAGAGGGGAGAGCGAGAGAAAGAAAGAGAGAAAGAGAGAGACAGAGAGAGAGTCTGGGGGGAATTACCCAGAAGAGCAAAGCAAAACCTGTCTGAAGACACATCCACATGCATGTAGCACATGTGCTATGATCCGTGAGCGCTTTTTCACCTGTACATTTTTAGCATGGAGATCAGGTTCAGTTCAGATCATATGCTCTTTATACTGCATTTATAAACATGCTATTCTTTGAGAATGTTTACTTCCCTCAGTCTTTTTGTGTGTCATGACCCTGCTTTAGTTAGCTGCCTGATCCTGGGACCAGACAGAGCCTGGTGTCTGCTCTGCTTCTCGTGCTTCAGTGTTCTTGGACAAATAGAACTTTGTGTTTTTGGCTAGAGGATTTAATGATATATTTCTATTTGTCCTCTGGACACTCAAAAAAAATCACATTTTGGCCACCTTTCCCTCAGTCCTTTTCCTTCATAACAAGCAGAAGATGATTTTTTTACCTCCACAAGGAAAAGCACATAACAGAAACACAAAAGAAGCAATCTCGTCCTCTGGTCTGTGTGTTTTTTTTTATTTTATTTTTTTTTGATTTGCCACCAAACTGGGATCTTTTGTAAAATCCCGAGCACTAGCATTGCATCGTATCTCCACTAGCCTTCACGTTTACATCCACAGATGTTGTTGCACAGGGTATGGCCTTCCCCCCATTTAATAAAGAGAGCTGGTCCCCGAAGGTTTATTAGAGGAGATCTCTTCGATGAGGCTTCCTATGCAAATGCAGCCCATGGCTGGTGACTGGAGATGTGATAATTATGGGTTTATTTGTAAGCTGTCATTTCTGTTATAGCTAGGGGACATCAGGCTGAGTTTAGAGCAAGGCCATCAGAGGAGATCACATTTGCTGGAGTGCCAGAGATGATTCAAACAGCATGCAGACACTAGCACCACTCAGGAGCCTGTCAATAAGCTGTCAGGGTGACAGCCGTGCTCTTCTGAGACCCGCAATGTGCAGCACTTCCCTGGAAATATGTCACTCAAGAACAGCTAGATTTTTCTATCGGCAATCAAAACTAAAAAAATAAATAAATAAATCGCATCTGGAAGTGCGCAGACTATTTCACATGTTTTAGTAAAAATGTATTTACATTTCTGCGATAGAGATTATTGCAGATTTATTCACATCACTCTGCTGTCACCGTAAAGGCGGGATGCTCTGGATGATGTTTTACAACATTAGTAACTGTAAAAGTTTCAGAGTTGTAAGTATGCAGTCCTGCTAGCAGATAACCGAGGCTTAAAAATTCTACAAGAGAAATAGATGGCAACCGAAAAGGTTAAAAAAGAAAACTCTTCATAGATACTGAGTCCTCTTTCATCAGACATCAACAGATTATTCAGTCTTATAATAGTTCGAACTCTACAGTTACAGACACAAACGAAACCTCTTTTAGACGCTAAGAATCGTTTACATGCTGCTGTTCAGCCACAGGTCTGATCCTGATCATAATTATAATCATGATATGACAGAAGGCCATTACAGAAAAATCAGATCAACTGCCTTGTAGCTTTGATTGACTGAAGCAGCCTACTCCCCCTCCTCTCCCTCTCTCTCCCCATCTTTCTTTTTCTCACTCCCCCCCTTTTTCTCTCTTCCTCTCTCTTTCTTTCACTTCCTCTCTCTCTCTCCCCCCTCTTTCTTTTTCTCTCATTCACCACTCTTTTTCTCTCTTCCTTTCTCTTTCTTTCACTTCCTTTCTCTCTCTCTCTCTCTCTCTCTCTCTCTCTCTCTCTCCCGCTTTCTTTCCCCCCTCACTCCCTTTCCTCTCTCTCTCTTTCCCCCCTCACTCCCTCTCCTTTCTCTCTCTCTCTCTCTCTCTCTCTCTCCCGCTCTCTTTCCCCCCTCACTCCCTCTCCCTCTCTCTCTCTCTCAGTAAATAAGACATAACATACAAGACAGTGACTTGTCCAGTTACTATGAAACAGCAACCTTCTCCATCACTGAGGATTTTTCCAAGTCAGAGAACTTAAAGTTACAGCTTCATCTGTGACTGCTCTAAACCTGTGACTCCTCCTAACCATGCCATATAAATGTCCCCTCAGAGATGTCAACATATCAACCAAGCATATTTTAACCCATACTACATGCATCCATCATACAAGCAGTGCAATTTATTCCTGTAGAAATAGTAATATATTTTGAAGCAGCGTGTAAGTTACCTTGCAGTAAGTTACCTTACCAGTCACAGCTGCTATTCTCAGAAAAGGACTCAACACCTCCTGACCAATCAGAGTCCAGGATTCCACAAGACTGTGGCTTAAATTGTATTATATATGTATAACTAACTGTATTATATTCCTGCTTATTATTACTCTTATTACTTTCACTCTACTTATTACTCTATGTTTGCTCAATATAGTTGTGTTGTAACATTGTACAGTCGTTTATTATCTAGCATTCATCTGGTGTTACTCATTGCTACATACTTTAGATAGCTAAATGTATGTTTTCTGCCTCGTAAATGTACTCGAAGCTTGAAAAATGCTTTTGTGCGTGCTGGTGTTGTGATAAAGGGGCTCCGTGCTTTGATGGTGAGCGACCAGAGGCCTATTTTATAATGTGTTCCATTATGCATGATAAAAGAGCTGACAATTTAAATAAGTACAAAAAGTATAGAAAAAAAAAGAACATCATGATAAAAAAGTGTGTTCAGTTATTAAAAACAAAATTTATCAAATGAAGGAATATATGATTAAGGTTTAAGCTGTTGTGTCTGTACATTGTTTTATACATTATTATTTATACATTATTATTGTTTAACTTATATGGCATTCAGACTTGACTTGGGTTAAAATAAAAAGAATGAATTTGCTTACCTTCATGGTAGGATTTGGAGGAAGCATTGCAGGACGGAAAGCAGCATTACAGAGAAAAGAAACAGAAAGAGAGGCAGTGAGATAAAGCTTCACATTTAAAACAAAGAATAACATCCCAACAGGATATTATGTGAACAAGCATGCAGATGTGTCTTAAAAATGCTACCGTATAGGTCCATTAATGTCATGCTGAGCTCTCTGCAAAAAAAATCTATAGACACAAAGTGTTTTTTTTTTTTTTAAGTTTTTCCTTTTTTTCCACAAAAATGTTTCCAAAGTTTTTCTATTTTTCGCTAAAGTTTTTCCAAAATTTTTCTTTTTCCCAAAAGTTTTTTAAAATGTTTCAAAAGTCAAAAAATGTTCACACAACACAATGGTAGTTAATGACTCACATTAAAGTAGACACTCAGGGCTTTAAGAATTTAGTTAACAATAATAATAATAATAATAATAATAATAATAATAATAATATTAATAATAATAATAATAATAATATTTATTAGAGTTTATTCTAAGGATTTTTTTTTCCTGGCCTACTGTGGAAAAAGTTCATAGAAAAGTTCCATAAACACAAAAACAGTTTTTCCACACAAATATTTCTTCTGCTCTCTGAGATGCTCCAAGTGCTCGTTCATAAACTTTAAAGACGTTACCATCAACCACTAAAAGTCTGGTCATCCGAACAGAGGTAAAAACATATCACAATGAAAGCCAGCATATTTTATATCGGACTTCCTGCGTCAAAATAAATCCTTTGTTTAAAATGTGCGATAAGACAATCTTTTTTTTTTGTACTGGTAAAAAAAAAGCTAAGCACCCTAATGATGACTCTTATGTTAGAAGACTGACGTACTGCACGAGTGAAAGCATCTTAGACGACGAAGGGGTTTGGTCTGAGTATAGCATCTGCTTTGAGTAAACAAATCAATAATTCTTGGCAAAACAAACCAATCAGCTGTGCAAATTAAAATGCTAATGCCTATTAAAAATGCAAATTGCTATTAAAAACCGGCTGTGTGACACATTTTGCACAAATCATGTACAATATCGCGTGAATGACGCCAGCACCCACACACATCCATTACATATACATTAGACTTCACACAATGCTAACAAATGTTCCAGTCTTGAGCAGGTCGATTGATGCATTCAGAGGCCAACGATCTCAATTCACAGCTAAGGATTTTTTTTACTTTTATCTTGTAAGCTTTTTTGTTTGTCAGAGGAACATTAAGCCAGAAATCATACACTCTAACCCCAGTTTAATGGACAAATAAAAAAACCCTTGTCAAATACTTGGTTACTTGATTCTACAAATATTAGTCTTGATAAAACTGCTATGTGAAAAATATAAAGAATGCCAGATACCAGAATCCGAAAGTCTTATGTAAAGAGTCTGTGAGAAGCTGGTGAGAAAACACACTGATTGGTGTCTGTAGAGTCCTGGCACTGGCTCCGTCATAGTTGGGTGGCATTTCAGCCAACGATACAAACAAATCAACCCTGAATTCTGAAGGAATATTCATCCACCATTGAGTATACAGAAAACAGACTATATGACTGACATTGTATTGTATTAATCCATCAGTATGTCCATATACTGTTGTACACAGGACTAAACTGAGCCTTTGAGTCTATTCCAAGGGACCCGGGGAACAAGGTGGGACACACAGGGTGTCAGTCCATCACATGGTGAACACCCAAACACACTTATACAAACTATGGACAATTTAGAGATGCGAATAACGCTTGTCTTTGGACCGAAGAAGGAAACCAGAGTAACCTGAGGAAACCCCAGAAACACAGAGAGATACATACATACTGTCCTACATACACTGTTACACTTGTACATTTGCTCATTTCTCACCCCACAATTCGTTATTGCACTAATGGACTGTTTACACAAAACTATGCTCATTTGCACACTTGCTCTTTTTTTTTGCATTGCTGCTCACCATTGCCTTACCATTGTACATATCCTCCTGTATATTTTTGTTTTTGTTTATAGTAATAACAATATATTTTGTTTATAGCACATACCCTTCTGTTAATTTCAGTTTATAGTAATAACCATCTGTATATTTGTTCATAGTACATATATATTCATCTGTATATTATATTCATAGTACATATATATTCATCTGTATATTATATTCATAGTACATACACATACTGTATGTAAATTACTGTTTATAGGTTTAGCCATATATTTCGTCCTTCTGTAAATTTCAGTAAATCTCTATATTATGTTCATAGTACACACACAAACTGTAAATCACTTCCATGTTACCACTTTATTTAACTTATCTAACTGTTGTAAACACTGTATATCCTGCACTTGCTGCTATTGCACTCTGGTTAGACCTAAACTGCATTTCGTTGCCTTGTACTTGTACATGTGCAATGACAATAAATTTGAATCTAATCTAATCTAATCTAATCTAATCTATAGCGTCTCAGCGAACACCGACTATCCCCCCCTTCTGGATTCACACACATATTTACACTTAGGATGAAAAAAACCACGCAGACTCATTTTACACATAAATAAATGCAAACTCTCAGCAGGATTCTTTATGAGAGCTGTTGAGATGCAGCTGCCTGAAAGCTCACAGTCTTCATCTGCAGTCAAGCGGGAACACTGTCTCATCTGAGGAGCTGTGCAGCGTAACCGGGATGCAGATGACTACTGCTCCTGTTTCACCGAATCAAAATCCCTTTCAAAAGGGATTCGACTTGTGCGTCTCTAACAACAGAATCAGAATTGCTTGGAAAATGGCAAGGAATCAGCTGATCAGTGCATTCCAGGAAACTTAGAGCCTTACAGTCTTCCAAAGAATGAGAAGAAACGCACAGGCTTTGAGAGAGAAGATCCTGCACCTGATCCATGGCCTGAGCTGAGGCTTACACACACACACACATGCACACACGCACATCCCTCAGGAGGAAGCTGAGGAAAGAAGGATGTCCTGAGAGGTAAAAAGGGAAGGGACACAAGAGAACGAGGAGTATGCTGACTGACAGCTACAGCAGTGAAGATACAAGACACACAGCCAGGCCATGCACAAGCTCCGCTCAAGGACATGCAAGCCCAGCAGATAGAGCCTTTCTGCACTCAAGCACCCTCTCATTAGTGTACCTCATGCTGCACTCCAATCACCCTTTGAAGTGCTTTGAGGTACTTCAGCCCATGAAAACGAGCATCTTTAATCCACTTGTTAATTAACAGTGGGTGTCTGAAGTGCCCTGTTCTCCTCGCAAGGCTCCGAGGCCTGAAAGCAGACTGATATCAAAAGAGCTGCCTCCATTGTTCCACTGATACAGTCGAGCACTAGTGCTGACAGAGCTAGAACTTTTACCAATCTGCTTGTTATGGAAATTTTTTTTATTTTTTTCTGGCAGGAATTCAATAAGCATGTGCCAGACTGATTTTGACAGAAACATTTTAGGAAATGGTCCACAGTCGTTAAAGAGGGAAGCAAAAATAAGCACCTTGACTTGTTCCATTAGAGTATGGCTTCTGTGTGTGTGTGTGTGTGTGTGTGTGTGTGTGTGTGGTAGGGGTATTCCTGCCTGAACGAGATTAAAGCATATTCCCTTCCACAAACCAAATGAATCCACACTGACAGATTTTAAAAAGCCTTTCAGGTTTGAGAGAGGCAGGCAGAAAGAAAGAGAGAGGAGGTTCAGGAGGAAATGGGTGGGCCGGATTGTGCTTGTCATCATCATTTCTTTTCTACCTCCATCTCGGTTGCATGCATTCGCTCCTTCTACTGCAGACAGAAACAGGAAGTAGACTTAGAAATAAAAATCCCCCCTCTTTCTCCTTCTCCTCTTTCTAAGGCCTGAGGGTTTTAACCAAACCGAGGCTCTCTCCCTTTTCTCTCCCCCCTGCTGTGCCAACAACTCTCTTTTTCAGTTCAATTAATGAGCCATAAATAACCCAATGAAGGTGTCAACAAAGAGCGTAATTTATCACAGCTTTCACCGTTCCGTTTCATGAGAAGAAAATGCTCCTTTGCAGCTCCACCGTTCCCCCAAACAGTGCAACTACAAAACAAGTGAGGGAGAGGGGAAAAAAAGACAGCAGAAAAGATTTATTCCTGGCCAGCCACTCCAACCTAAAATTTATCTTGAGCTGGGACCCTCACAGGTGCGGCGATTTGACAAATAAGCTGGGAATCGCAGGCCGAGTGCCTTTGTTAGGAGTATCGGAGATGGAGTGGCAATAAATTTGACTAAGAGCGAGAGACAACACACTCAGTAGGTTCCCGCAGGGCTGCCAGGGAGCTCCGCGTTCAAGACGTATCCTCTCTCAGTCTGTGATCCGTCTGGGTTGTAGATCATGGAGGCAGCTTTGGGCCCAGGAAAAAAAAAAAATATATATATATATATATATAATAATAATAAAAATAAATAAATAAATAAAATAAAAACATGCACACAGACGAGTGCTCTGTATGAGACTAGGGGAGCACGGCTTAAGGAGCCAGGAAGAATTGCTTCATCAGTGTGCTCCACAAATGTCACTTTGACTCAGTGATGACTCAAGACGAAACATCTCAGACAAAAAAAAACAAAAAAAACCCTGATTCCGATTTTGTACCAGGGCTGCTTTGAATAAAACCGAAGTAGAAAGGTACAGCTAGCATAGTGCTCAGGAGAAAAGCAGAAAACTCATTGAATAATATATGACAGATTGAGCTTTGAATCCAACATTAAAAGTGATGACGCGAGTACAAACTCTGCTTTGCTTCATCACCAGGCCCTCGTATCAAAAACCCCAGGCTTAAAAGTAAATCTAAACACCCTCTCTGACTGAGATCATTTGCTAAAGCAGGGAAAGTGCTAAGCGCTCAATGAATACATCTGAATATAACCATTTTTCAGCCTTCAGGCTAAGCTGGAACTTAAACTGTGAAATCCTTCTAAACCAATTAATGGTTCCTGTTAGCCCACTCATATTTGGAGAAGGAATTGTTTCTCTCAATAACGTAGCAACACCTCCCCTCACCAGTGGAAAGAAGAAGATGATGAAGAAGAAGACGAAGAAGAAGAAGAAGAAAAGAAAAAAAACCTACAGCAGCCCCCACACACTAGCAGCCAACAGAGCAAAGCAAACTGGCATGTGAATCTGGAAGCTCAGTTACCATCACAAACATACTCGTGTGCGTCAGAGATCTTGTGTAACATCTCTTATGTTGGACCTTTGTCTCGTCTTGGTTGAATATCCTTGTATCTGCAAGGCTCTCCGTGCGATACGCTTTCAAGTTGAGATAAGAATATTGTCTGAATGTATCTCATACTGACTCAGAAACACTGCTGAAACACCACAATGGGATAGAGCGCATTGGAACTGTCCCCTGAGGCTACATTTACACCAGATCAATACCACAGCTTATGTTTGTTTACTGCATAGCAACGGGAATAGAAATGTGTGAAATATGACTGAGCTGGTAGTCAGGTTGCCAAAAATAATCGAAATTATGCTCCTGAAATGTCATTTTTTTAAGAAGCAAATTTAACAAACTGAGGAAATTTCCAATGCTAGCAATGTGCTTTTGTCTAACACAACAGCTTTTGGGCCAACAACAGATCCACACGTTCACAGGCATTCAGTAATAGCAGTAATCGCATGTTCTGTGGTTACAGCTAATGGTTTCACCCTGTTCAGCCTCCACTTAGCTAAATTCCAAACATTTCCCCGTTATGAGAAATAGACTGATCTGAGGAAAGCACAGGAGAATGGTTGGTACCAGAGCTTGGCTAGGAAGGTGCAAGATAAATGACATTTTGTAAAATCAAGCTGACATTTTCTCTTATCGTGTGCGAGACACTGGCGTGGTGAATGCCAGCTTGTCAGTCAGAAGCAGACAGGACTCGCACCTTATCAGGATTGAAGCGTGCACACTGCTCAGCTGAGGAAAACTGTACTGAAACAGGGCTGGACTCGACTGAAGGACAGACGGAGATGATGAGAAAAGGCAGAGACTTTCGAAGTGGCTTGAAGCTGGAGCTAATTATGCTCATACTCCGGTCCCAAGACCTTTAAATGGATTTGAGCTAAGGTAATGGAATCAGATTGGATTCCATATTTTTGTTTTGTTTTGTTTGTGTTAGACGCAAACGTTTTTGTTTTTTTTTCCCTTCAGGAACTTCAAGGTGCTTTCACATTTGCACTTTTTCCTCTGGACTTGAGACCTTTTGCTCGGAGAGTTCAGCACATTTGGTCAAGTGTGAAAGCTATTTTTAAATCCAGGTGCGTTCCAGGAAACGCATTTCTGAAAACAACGGTCTGGGTTCGGGGCTCGGTTCAGCGGCACAGAGGAAGGAGGAGAGGGACAGGGGCTGCTGAGGAGGGGAGCGCTCTCAACCCCTCCCTATACAGACGTTCCACTAGCAATCTGCAGAAGCAGATGCAGAGCGGAAAATTAAAAATTTAAAGGCCGTAATGACAGAGTTCATTAAATTGTGATTCCGAATAAAAATGTGGCATACATAAATAAGGAAATAATAAAGCTCCACTGCAAGACATTTTAGAGAGAGGGTTGAGGCAGCAGAGGGAATGACTTAAAAAGAGCCCTGTTCATCTGTTTGACAGACCTAGCGTGAGGGAAATCGAGTGAAGGCTACGCTGGAATCTGACCCTCAGTGTAAACGAGTGTCTAACATAATGCTGAACAAGCAAAGAGAACAAGCAGATGTGTAACCTTTCACCCTGTCGGCTCTGTAAGGCATTTTATTAAACCCATAAGCGCTCGAGCAACTACATTTCAAGGCAGAAAAAACAAAAACGATCCTCGACTTTATCTGTTGAACCTGGTGCACCAAAGTGACATCGCCACGACGGCGTACGCAAACCCGTAAAATAGCGTGTGACGCCGTCGACCCATCTTTTTTTTTTTTTATCTCCATCTTTACAGAGTCTTTTGAAAGAGCTTTCATATTCAGTGTGTAGCTATGGAATATGTTGAAGCCTGGAGAAGAAAAAGTCAAAACATAAATTATTCAGCAAAACAGAGCACAGGACCATGACGAGAAACATCTTATGCACAGTATATGTTCACCAGTCCTTGATTTCATCTCTAATCCTGCTAGCATTAGCTTTGTTCCCCCCACGCTACGGTCTCTTGCTTTTTATCGAAAAAGGTCCGTCCGTCGTTATGGCACTTTGTTTCTCTCTCTACATCTTTCTCCGTCGGCAGCTGTTTTTGTCTTCTAAAGTTACTAGCCGTCCTTCACTGTGCTTTTTAAAAATGACAAACATTTGGATGAAATGCAAGCCAAATTTCCACTGATGTATCTTCATAACACCTAGCGATTTTACTGAGGTGTTTAATCAGAAGGCTGTCACCAGAATGACAGCGGATTCAGTGAATCTGTGCCGTAACGTTGATGAGATGGGACAGGGCAGCAGGCGTTTGCTTGTTTGTTGGATGTAGATGTGAGGGGGTGGGCTTTCGTAAGGAGCTGAGAAGATGGTGAAGGCTTGACTCACAGCATCAGATGCTTTCTAATCCGGGCTGAGTCATAGCAACAACGCTAACACAAAGGCTGACGCGCTTCCTGCTTACCTCATTAGCGGGCAAATGCTCCACTTCAGTGTTCTGTCTGTCAAAAATGTTCAGAAACGGTTTAACATTTCCCTCATATTTCTGTTTTATTTCCCCAATAGAACAGTTCAATTATTACGTAAAATCTGATATTAATATCGTCACACGTATCGGTCGAATTTATTTAACACGCCGTCATTGATACGATGCATCACCTATACTGTACCTAACATCTCTAGTGTGTGTTTTATACGTCTGATCGTCTAGATAGAATGGGGAAATGTGTTTCATGTGTTCTGGGGTTGATGGTGTCAGGTCTATACGCATTGTATTCACACGTCTACCATTAGTCTCCTATGACTGTACATGAGTGTGCATTGCTGATATCAGTAAAAAAAACAAAAAAAAAAACATCAGTTGTCAGAATGCGACAGCAGGGAAATCAGATTTAGCCCGCACTGACGCAGGGGGTGTTACTTCATATATGCACAGTTTCTGACTACAAACATAACATGTAATATCAGATCTTACTGCTGCCTGCTGTTCATACAGTGGAACTTCTTTAAATGTCATGATGAAGCAGAATTACAGCAGAAGGTGGCAAAGTAATAAAAAAAAAAAAAAAAAAAATTAAGCATCATTTATTCCATACATCAGTACTGAAACGAATAATTTATTAGCTATAACATAACCTTTGGAAAAGAATCCAAAAAGTTTACATTAAAAACAAATCTAAGTGGAACTCCTCGATATATTTCTATTACTGAATGAGTTTAAATCTGTCACATTCATGTTTGCACTTTCTTCACATATCCCAGCTTTGGAGGTTGGGGTCAGAGCACAGGGTCAGCCATGATACAGTGCTCCTGGAGTAGAGAGAGTTAAGGGCCTTGCTCAAGGGCCCAACAGTGGCAGCTTGGCAGTGCTGGACTTCTAATCCTCATCCTCCGATCAACAACTCAGAGCCTTAACCGCGTGAACCACTGGGCCATGACGTGCATAACGTAATGAAATGTCACACCTCGATTAATTAACCATTTAATACAGATTTACTTCATTCGTTTTATTATTTATTATAAAAAAATAAATAAAGAGGGAATGATGGTTTCGTGGTTACTATGTGTGTCTCGCATCTACAGGGTTTGGGGTTCGATTGCTGTGTGTGTGTGTGTGTGTGTGTGTGTGTGTGTGTGTGTGTGTGTCCTGGTACAGACTCAGCACTCAGTACAGCACTGAGTAAGATAAGTGATACAGAAAATGGATGAAGGGATAAAAAATGTTTAGCTTATAAAATATATTACATTAAACTGTATAAGCATACCATATGATAATTTAATAAAAAATATTTTTAAGCATTTTATCCCAAAAAAAAAAAAATTCCAGTAGTGATTTAATTTAGCAGTGCTGTTGTTCCCAGCCCTGTTTTTTTCCGCCTGCAGTTTCAGTATCAGAGCAGCACACACTTGTAGCTGCGCTCAGCTGATGGATGGCTTAACAAGATATATAAATTATATAACAGCGGGTAAACTCAATACAGTCATTAGTTTCCTGTGCTTTTTATTCCTCCCCTGGAGAAGCTAATTGTTGCTTACCCCTCTTCCATCTCATTCTTCTCCCGCTCTTACTTTTGTAATCTTTCTTTTCTCCCTGTAAACTGTTTTGTACATCGAATGAGGCATTTACTGCCAGCCAAGCACGATACACTAAACACACAACAACACACACATGTATCCACAGCACAACTGCTCCACAAACACAAAAAGGAGAGGAAAAGAGAAGGGGAGAGGAAAGAAGAGGAGAAGAGAAAAGAAGAGGAGAGGAGGGAAGGGGAGAGGAGAGGAGAGGAGAGGAGAGGAGAGGAGAGGAGAGGAGAAGAGAGGAGAGGAGAGGAGAGGAATGAAAAGAAGAGAAGAGAGGAGAGGAGAGGAGAGGAATGAAAAGAAGAGAAGAGAGGAGAGGAGAGGAGAGGAGAGGAGAGGAGAGGAGAGGAGAGAGGAGGGAAGTGGAGAGGAGAGGAATGAAAAGAAGAGAAGAGAGGAGAGGAGAGGAGAGGAGAGGAGAGGGAAGGGGAGAGGAGAGGAATGAAAAGGAGAGGAGAGGAGAGGAGAGGGAAGGGGAGAGGAGAGGAGTGAAGGGAAGTGAAGAGGAGAGGAATGAAGAGAAGAGAAGAGAAGAGAAGAGAAGAGAAGAGAAGAGAAGAGAAGAGAAGAGAAGAGAAGAGAGGTGTTTACTCTCTTTCATACACAGACATACACACACACACACACACACACACACACACAATGTTCAAATCCTTTTGTTACACTTACACTACAAGCTTTCCCCACAACTGTTGCACCATCCCTGAGAATAAAGTTTCACATTAAATATGAATGCTTAGCAATAACACACTGTTGTGTATGAGGCCTAACTTCAAGCAGGAGCAGCCGAGTTCAGGATGACTTCACCCACCAGATGCTTGTTAACATCACGATGCAGAACACATTCAAACAATCAGCTCTTGTCTGAATTCAGTAACAGAATGAACGTAGCATTAACAGCTCACCTGTGCATCGCGTCCCAGTGTCACGTAGAGACAATAATCACTATACACACTGATGCACTCTCACTTCCTTTCTCTCAGCTCATTTTAGCCCGAAAGGCAAAAGAGACCTCAAAACAAGGGAAAAAGTTCTGAGTGAAAAGAGGGAGTGGGGTCGTTGGAGGGTCATCCATCCATCCATTTTTCTATCTATCCATTTTCTGTATCACTTTTTCTACACAGGGTCACAGGGAGCCTGGAGCCTGTTCCAGGAGACTCGGGGCACAAGGTGGGGGTCAATCGCAGCGCAAAATCACATAGAGTCTATTACGATCTGCCAAGCTGTCTACAATACAAGTCTTTGGACTAGGGCAAGTGTATGTGGAGGAAAACCCTAAAGAACAAGGAGAACATGCAAACTTCACACACAGAGCAGAAGAAGGAATCATGGAACCCCTGACCACAGAGACGCACAGCAAAGGTGTTAACCACTAAGCCACGTTCGGTGGGTCATATGAACTGTAAAGAAAGTGCTGACATATCCAAAAGAAAAAAAAAAAAAAAGGTTTAAATTGATGTTCACACGGACACCAGAATTTAAGGTCCTCACTGTTCATTCAAAAGATTTTCATTGGCTCCAGTAACCTCACTGAGACGGACTTTTCACGGGTTACCGCTTCACAGTGTATTTTTTAATTTTCAGCCAGGATTCGACGTGCATATTGACGTCTAGTTATCATAATGTGATAGCTCTTTAATGGAGTGCGCAGTGTACAGAGTGAGACGTGTTAGTATTCCCTCAAGCCGCATGGATTTAATTAGATTTGATAACTTGTTGTTTTATGTCAGTAACTGTATCTCCAGGCTCCTTTGCACACCAATTTGTTTTTTCTTCCTGTCTTTCCGTCTCTCCATTTTTTTCCCCCTCATGCTGTGTGTATGCATACACCTGTGTGTGCGTGCATGTGTGTGTGTGTGTGTGTGTGTTAGGCCACACACTGCAGTTACAAATGTGAACAGACAACAGAACAGCATCAATGGAGCCTTTTCTAATGCTCTGAAATATTTGTGCTGCTGGTTTATTTTACAGTTCTCACTAAAACTACATCCTGGCTGTTTCTTAAGAATACGCTACAGAGAATGTTTCTCTTGAAACCTGCGTTCTACTGCCAGACAGGGAGGTTTGTGCATACTTGGCAATTTCAAGCACTAAACCTTAATGAGGAGAAAACAGAAAATGTGGCGTTCCTGCAGGCCCGGGTGGCTGCGATGCTTATGTTCACCTGCAGATCAACGGTGCAAGCTTTGTTTAAATATCATTAACTTCAGTTCAAAGTGAGACGCTTATATAACTGAGACAATCCTCATGCTTCAATCCAACATCCACATAGTTTCTGAACTTTGCCTAAGTTTATAGTTTCGTCTGTTCTGAACAGATCCGACGTTAAAATCCTGACTACGTACGTGCACTTAACACAGCTCTAAATAAAGTGGGATTTGACTGCAATCTGTCTAAAAATAAAACATCTCTGAGCACCTCGCATCCAGGACGCTTTCCCTTGTGACCGAACCAAAACACCTCCAATCACAGTAGAGTGAAGGAAAGGGCTGGAAAGTCTAAACTTGATACTGACATAATTCATACACTCTTAACATGTCACACTTAATGGTGCGTTCCAAAATGTGCTTTATACCGAACAGGCTGTGAAATGTTGTGCTCGCTAGAACAACTTTGTCCCATATTTTTCTAAAAAAAAACAAAACAAAAAAAAAAACTTAACTAGAACATTCTAAAATTCAGATTTATGAATTCAGTATCTTTAAAAGAATAAGATGTGCATGCTATATTTGGCATAAAAATAAAAGTGCCGCTGAAGTTATTCCTTAGTCCCGAGAGAGAGAGTGAGAGAGAGAGAGAATGATGTGGACGCACAAACATACACACACACACCCACACACACACACATAACAGCTCTCAGCATGTTCATCACTTGACATTCATTTATCAGAGAGACACCTGACGCTCTCTATAGAACCACTGATCAATATTTAATCTGGAGAAATAAATTGCGCCTGTTTGTCTTTCATCTTAGGTGGAAATGTGTAAGCATTGTGACGATAGCAGGAGCGCATTCATCAAATAATAAACTAATCATTTGTGGAGAAAAGGGAAGGAGGGAAATACAGAAGCAGAACTTTTATGTTTGTTTATGTATTCGATGCAGAGACGATACATGTTGTGGATTACTCGAGCCACGTTATAGTTTAGACCTGAAAGTGCTCCAGCTATCATGGCTGATGTCTGTCATCAGGGTTGAGCTGGGGTTGTTTTCTGCCCGTCTGGCTCAGATTGGGCAAGATGAAAGTGATAAGTATGTGCCAGCCATCACTCATTTGACCCCCGCTCTAAACCCTTAAACCCCCCCACCCACCCCCAACACACACACACACAAACACACTTATTCTCTTGTCTTCACAATTACTATGTTCCAATATTGTCTCTACAGTCACCTGCAATACCCTGTAGGATTGACAGGCTCTCTTTCAGTAAAGCAATTACCGTCTCTGTTCCCTAGAAACAAAAAGTTTAGGTCTGGGGCTTTAAAAAATGATTTTTTTTTTTTTTAAAAGCAAGAAGTGAGGTGTCCCAATGTAAGGTCGATCTCTATGGTGGTCTGTATAGTGTAAAGCTGTACCAATCGACCTGCACAGAGAATATATACGTTAGACTGAATATGTGGATCGATTGTGTTATATATAAACGAGCCTGCGGCGTTCTTAAGGGTCTTTCTAAGGAAAAAAAAAAAGAACATAAATATAAGTCACCATGTTCTGGCATCTAATAATGAATGTAAACTTCAGGCTTCCACGTAAAACAATAACATTTTGATTCTTAGGGCAATGATATATTTGGCAATATCACTAAATCTGCTTCAGTACAATAACAATATGATTAATAACCTCTGTCTGATATGTACATGACTTTGTTCAGAATGTGGGGTTGGAATGCTGTTATGCAGATCAGCCTACAACGTTATTACAACATTATGTTGGACAATATTGTAACGTTTTGCCTTTTTTTTATACGGTTTATAAAGTTTTTTTTTCCTTGAAATGAATTGCATTATGACTACAGCATACACCGAGTTTTTTTGGTTTGTTTATTTATTCCTAAATTTTTTTTGGTGGGTAATATGTGTATACTGCACATGTGCTGGTGAGGAACGAAGCTGTGAGAACGCTACGCCTGGGCCTCGGCCTCTTATCACGTCCCAGCAGGACAGGCTAATCTCATTCTCTGCCTTCACCTGCATGTCTTGCATACTTTAGTGACACGGCACACGAATATTCTCCCTGTTTATCAATTCACTGTTACTCAGCCCCCCTTTGGGTCTTGTTTCTGACGACTCATTCCAGCCGCGCTACCGAGTCGACAAAGTGACGCTTGATGAAGTCTAATGCTTTTAAAACAGTTATGTGTTGGCAGACGTCAGACGCCACGTGTAATGCTTTCTCGTTATGCGGTTCAGAATAAAGCCGCTGCACCGCACGGTGACTCGGGAGACAGCACGAGGTGAAATATTTTCCAGAAAGACGTTATTTAACAGACATGGATAAAAAAGAGAGAGAAAGAGAGCGAGAGAGAGAGAGAGGGGAAGTGAGTTCAGCAGCGTGTGATTCGGCACATGCTGCTGGAGTCAGTTAGATCAGAATTATGTCCAAGGCTCAGTGGCTGTAAGAGTGGAAAAAAATCAAATGACATAACTCCTAAACACGAGAGTGTTCTACTCCTCCGTCTCCTGCGCTCTCTGTTTCTCTGCGTTTTATCCTTTGCTCTTTTTTCTTCCTCTACATTCCAGCGCTTTCATTGCAAACACAGAAGAGGCAGTGTGTCAGAGATGACTTTTGTTTGCCTGTCACACTGCTAAAAATAGACACTCCCAACATGAAGACGTCTATGCAGTGTCTCAGTACAAATTAAAAGCCACAGTTATGAGATCATATCCCGGGCTGAAACCGGAGCCAGCGAGCACGCACAGCCTGTGATCCAGGCCTAATGAATGGAAACGAGCTTGGTTAACTCAATGCTTTGTGCTGAGAGCAAATAATTGTCACCCTGGCAAACTGATACTATTACAATTAGGTCATGATCCCACTGTTGAGCTATGAATGGGTTTCGAGGGAACAAGAAGTCACTATAGAAACACAACATCTACAACACTGTCAATAGATGACAGTTTGGAAAGGATAAATATTTCCTGTGTTGCTGTTTCTCTGTAGCTTTATTTTACATCGTGAGGGATTCCATAGGAATCTTTGGAGTTTTTTTTCTCTCTCTCTCTCTCTCTCTCTCTCTCTCTCTCTTTCTCTCTCTAAGCTGAAATAACTCTCTGAGACCTAATATCCTGTTTTGGTTGCTTCATAGTTGTTTTAACCTCTCATCAAGCCCATGCAATTCATCAAGGAGAAAATGAACAATATGCCAGAGGCCCGAATCCTAATCCAGGACAAACAGGGATGAACTGGTACACTGGAATGTCAGCGAGAGGAGCTGCTATCCCAGTTAAGTTAGTGACTCACAAAGTCAAGGTGGACAGATGGTAGTGTGTGTGTGTGTGTGTGTGGTAGAAGGAGGGTGGGTTGCAGTAGCCTCTTTAGTTCTCAGGTGAGACCATCCGAACGAAACAACTGTCCTTTTTTTAAACACAGCCTCTCTCCTGAGGAGCGTCTCACCTGTTCAGAGCTGGAGTCAGAGCCAGCCACCCTTTAAACGTCTCGGTACACTGAACGCCGAAGTGCCTCTCATTACCATTAACATCCAGTGTCAGTGCGGAGTCACCGCCGCTTTATCATCAGACAACTGAACAAAGTCTCAGGCTGACCTGGTCTTCGCTGAAGTGTAATGCTGCTTGACATTGCCACTTGCGCATTCAATTAGACGGGCTAGAGAGAGATAGCACAGAAATTAAGCTTGTTACAGATTAATTTCAAGTTCACTTCCTCCGAGCTCCCTCCCTTCACTCTCTCCCGCTCTCTTTCAGCATCGCTTTTCTCAATCACCTCAGCAGTGCGGTGTTTGTATATCTCAGATAAAGTCTAGAATAAAGATTGCAGGTCCAATTAATCCTATTGGGAGCTAATTAGTTTGCGATTAAATTTTTGCTTCACTTGTTGTAAAGCAGTGTGCAGTAAACACATCAGGAACGTGTGAAACTTCCCCGCTGTTTCACCCCCAAACATATAACGCACTAACACAAACACACAGGGGTATGTATTGACATGCACAGGCACACACAATACACACGTTTGTATATACAAAACGCATATACAAAACAATTTAACAGCTGATTGATACGTTCAGTTTCACCTTACACTTAAATACGATCTGAAGAATAACAGACATCGTACATTTAATAACCCAAAGTGTAAACACACCAGGTAGATTACTCTGGACTGAGACTGAATTGCATGTTATGGCATAAATATGAAGAGTATTTCAACAGTCGAGAAACCGGATGAAATGTTTAACTCTGATAAAACATCCGAGCGGGTACAAAAGTACGCACAGCAGTGTGAGACACAAAGATGGAGCCGATTTGTGCGGTCACACACACATACGCACACAGAAACACACACAGGTGTGTGGAGTGCCTTCATCTTGTCATCACACATCAGCACTGATTTGTGCATGTCACACCATCTCTCACACTGTGTCACTTTCTGTTACAGTGCTCCCGGAGTGACATGTTGAGCTGAGGCCGGGCCTGTCACACCACACCTCACTGACAACAAACAAACAGAGGACAGGCTTAGACACACACACACATACACACACACACACACACACAGACACACACACACAGATATGCATGTACACACAGTGAGATGCAGGAAGACACACTGAGGCAGAATGTGCATGTTAAATCGACTGCATTCATATGGAGCGTGTGTTCAGTTCGAGTCAATCAAATCAATGTCCAGACTAAACACACACTTGTTTACACTGACTGTAATTTACACCAAGTCACTCTCCACTGCAGCACACCTACAGTACTAACCAGATGAACAGAGAAGCCTGAGACTGGAAAATGATTTGTATTTAATGATGGCATTTTTTGAGGTGATGTCGATTTAGAACACACCCATCCCAGTGTTCCCCGGTGTTTTATCGTTCGTGATCTTTAGTAACTAGTCAGGGTTGTGATGGATCTGGAGAGGTTTTAGTAACATGGGATATACACATCCATCAGAAGCTACAGTACTGCGCTAAATACAAGCAGTAAAATCATTGTAAAAGTTTTGCTCTCCATATCCACACACACTTGATCGTGTCAATTTCGGAAAAAAAACAAAACAAAAACAAAACAAAAAAAAGGAGGTTTCAAAAAATAAAAAGAGATGCATTTAATATCCTGTTACTGTTAATAATATAATAATAACTGTGTACCTGTTAGCTTCTTTGTAAGCTTTTATGGTGTCACAGTGGTCAAGCTCATAATGGCCAGTGTATAACAATGTGTCAGGTAATTATCACAATTATTAATATGCAAATGTAGCAGCAGCACAATGAAATGACTGTCCAGCTTTCAGTGCCTAAAGACACAAGACGCTCATTTAGTGGGTTCTGGGCCATTAAATCGTTTCTCAGAAAGCTTCTGGCTACAACCTTTTCTAATGACTTTTACTGTGACAAGTTCTGTACACAGGCAAAGCACCATATGTCTAACAACTATGTGGCCACCATCCTCACCATCTTCACCTTCCTCATCATCCTCACCATCTTCACCTTCCTCATCATCCTCACCACCTTCACCTTCCTCATCATCCTCACCACCTTCACCTTCCTCATCATCCTCACCATCTTCACCTTCCTCATCATCCTCACCACCTTCACCTTCCTCATCATCCTCACCATCTTCACCTTCCTCATCATCCTCACCACCTTCACCTTCCTCATCATCCTCACCATCTTCACCTTCCTCATCATCCTCACCAACTTCACCTTCCTCATCATCCTCACCAACTTCACCTTCCTCATCATCCTCACCATCTTCACCTTCCTCATCATCCTCACCATCTTCACCATCCTCACCATCTTCACCTTCCTCATCATCCTCACCATCTTCACCTTCCTCATCATCCTCACCATCTCCACCTTTCTCATCATCCTCACCATTTTCACCTCTCATCATCCTCACCATCTTCACTTTCCTCACCATCCTCACAATCTTCACCATTCTCATCTTCATCATCATCCTCACAATTCTCACCATCTTCACCATTCGTACCATCATCATCATCCTCTCCATCGTCACCATCCTCACCAAATTCACCATCCTCACCTTCCTCATCATTTTCACCATACTTACCTTCCTCACCATCAACATCCTCATCTTCATAATCACCATCTTCCCCATCCTCACCTCTCATCATCTTGACCATTCTCATCATCCTCACCTTCCTCACCATCTTCTCCATCTTCACCATCCTCACCTGCATTATCACCCTCACCATCTTCACCATCTTCACCATTTTCACCATCCTCATCATCCTTACCATTTCCATCATACTTACCTTCCTCACCATCTTCACAATCATTACCATCTTTACCATCCTCACCATTCTCACAATCTTCACCTTCCTCACTATCCTCACCATCTTCACCATCCCCACTAAAAAAAAGCACATTTCTATTGTTTTTTGTTTTTTTTTCATTTGGCCAATTAAGTTCTTATTGGCTAAATTGACAAATATTTTAAAACACAAACAAATTCAAACAAATTAATAAATAAAGAAATACCAAAAAGATCTAATTATTATATATTATATATAATTATTCATATATAATATAAACTATTAATATATAATTATAATAAATCATTCATATTTTTAGTTCCATATGCATACAGCCCATCCATTTCTCCTCAAGATTTTTGGGAGGTGATAGAAACTAAAAATGCAGAGAAAAGCCAGGCGGACTCGCTGACTCAGTGACAGGAGCTCATGTATGTATATAAGAAGATAACTGATAAGTAATGCAAGAGAGTAATGTTTTTCCCTAAAAACTTTTGTATCCTGTTAGCACCCTCTAGACTAGCAGCCTCACAGCAAATATCCCAATTTTGAACAATAACACTCACCAGAGTGCACCACTGCTTCACACCTCACAATATTCTCCTCCTATTCTCCTCCATAGGAAATTGTTCTTGAGCACATTAATCTTTGGCCACATGCAGCACAGAGCAAAGCCAGGACATAAAATGAATCTACTAACATGGTCTCTAACAGGGTCTCCCACATTGTTAATATTGTTAACATTTCGCCTGACTTGATTTATATGAAAATAGCAGAAGCCAAACATGGTTGCGTAAGGGCGAGTATATAACGGTTAGCTACAGCAATAGTGAGTCGGCTGTGTGCCTAAAATGGATTCAATGCTTAGCAGCTGCATTTAAATCCTCATCATCCTCACCATTCGTACCATCCTCATAATCCTCACCATCTTCACCGTTCTCACCTTCATCATCCTCAACATCTTCACCATCCTCACCTTCCTCATCATTTTTTCCATCCTCACCTTCCTCACCGTCATCACCATAGCAGATGTTTGGCAGCTGCATTTAAAAAATTTTACCAGCATTTGTAATCCTGGACAAAAAAATAGTCCAACTGAAACTAATGATTGTGCTGCATTTGAATTAGGGGCAGGAATTGGCTTAGCTATAAAACATATGGACTCGTCGAGGCTTAGCTGTAGCTGGGATCTACAGGAGCTGTCAGCTTTAGATGAATTCAGCTTCATCATTTCATGAAGAAGATATGTGGGCCAGATAAAGTGATGGTGTGAGCCATCACTGGGCTTTTGCTCATTTGCTATCAGGAAGGTTAAAGTTAGGATTAGTGTTAGGGTTTACATTTATATATTTTCTAATGACATCACATTTAAATCCATGCATAAACTTTCACCTCAGATTCAACCCTGAACTGCTGCTACCGTCTGTGTGGAATTCCACATGTTATCTCTTACATGGGTTTCCTCTGGGTTTTCCGGTTTCCTCCTTTCCTTACGCTCGCTGAGATAAATCAGTAGTAGATGTGAAGGAATATGTGAACTGATGTCTGCATGGTGCAGTGCACTGGACTGGTGTCCCATCTGTGTTGTACTCCAGTGTCCCTGGCATATTCTCTGTATCTACCCTGACCATGATAAAGGAGCTAGAGAAGGTGAGCGAGTAAAGAAGTGAGAACTGTCTATACCATACATAAAACTGTGCAGGATGGAGAACTTGGTTGATAAGAGCTGCTATCTGTCAAGGCTGCTACTTGCATAATAGAATGTAGAACACTGTCTTTCAATAGCTTATACAGTTTAAAAGCTCCTATAGTCTCTCGGGACAGCATCTGAAACTCGACAATGGAGAATCAAGACATTTCACACCTCGTTATACAGTGATAGAGATACTCAGATAGCATTAGAAAGAATTTCTGACAGGTTACCATTTAGGAAAAACGTGCCTTCAGTTGTCAATATGTATAAAGAACCACTGGGCTCTGAGACAACGAATGCCATGCAACAGCATCTGTTTGAACTGCTGCTGATGCTGCATCACATGGCAGAGTAATGCACTCGGAGGTCAGCGCTTTCTGCCCTCTTCCACATACATAAGTTCACCGAGAGCCATGACAGACAGAGTACTGATGTGTCCTAATTCACAATGTTATGCATTATTCTATGTGTTTTTTTAGTACAAACAGTGTAAAAAGTCCAACAAGAAGTGCACTTCAAGCACCGAGATGATGCACTTATTCAACTTAACAAAACTTATAAGCAGCTTCGCTTATGTAGCAGAAGAGGGGCGGAGCTACCAGGTGCTGACGCCGGATGAGAAAAAAATAGCCGACGACACGACAAGATGTCTTACAAATGTCTTTTACAGTGCCTTGCAAAAGTATTCACACCCACTGAACCTTTTCACATGTTGACACGTTACAACCACAAAGAAAAAATTATTTTATTGGGATTTTATCGAATTGTGAAGTGGAATGAAATTTATAAATGGTGTCCAATTTTTTTTTTACAAATAAATATCTGAAAAGTGTGGCGTGCATTTGTATTCAGCCCCCTTTACTCCGATACCCTCAGAAGTGTGTTAGAGAACATTAGTGAATAAACAGCATCATGAAGACCAAAGAACACACCAGACAGGTCAGGGATAAAGTTGTGGAGAAGTTTAAAGCAGGGTTAGATTATAAATTAATCCATCCTCCGGAAACAGAAAGAGTATGGCACAACTGCAAGCCTACCAAGACATGGCCGTCCACCTAAACTGACATGACGTGCAAGGAGAGCATTAATCAGAGAAGCAGCCAAGAGGCCCATGGTAACTCTGGAGGAGCTGCAGAGATCCACAGCTCAGGTGGGAGAATCTGTCCACAGGACAACTATTAGTCGTGCACTCCACAAATCTGGTCTTTATGGAAGAGTGGCAAGAAGAAAGCCATTGTTGAAAGAAAGCCATAAGTAATCCCTATGCAGTTTGAGACAAGCCATGTGGGGGACACAGCAAGCATGTGGAAGAAGGTGCTCTGGTCAGATGAGACCAAAATTGAACTTTTTGGCCAAAATTCAAAATGTTATGTGTGGCGGAAACCTAACACTGCACATCACACTGAACACACCATCCCCAACGTGAAACATGGTGGTGGCAGCATCATGTTGTGGGGATGCTTTTCTTCAGCAGGGACGGGGAAGCTGGGCAGAGTTGATGGGAAGATGGATGGAGCCAAATACAGGGCAATCTTAGATGAAAACCTGTTAGAGTCTGCAAAAGGCTTGAGACTGGGGCGGAGGTTCACCTTCCAGCAAGACAATGACCCTAAACATACAGCCAGAGCTACAATGGAGTGGCCCAGTCAAAGTCCAGACAAATCCAACTGAGAATCTGTGGCGAGACTTCGCTGTTTACAGACGCTCGCCATCCAATCTGACTGAGCTTGAGCTATTTTGCAGAGAAGAATGGGTAAAAGTTTCACTCGCTAGATGTGCAAAGCTGGTAGAGACTTACCCCAAAAGACCTTCAGCTGTAATTGCAGCGAAAGGTGGTTCTACAAAGTATTGACTCAGTGGGGCTGAATACAAATGCACACCACACTTTTCAGATATTTACTAGTAAAAAAAATTTGGACACCATTTATCATTTTCCTTCCACTTCACAATCATGTGGCACTTTGTGTTGGTCTATCACATAAAATCCTAATAAAATCCATTTTTGTTTGTGGTTGTAACGTGTCATAATGTGAAAAAGTTCAGTGGGTATGAATACTTTTGCAAGGCACTGTAAATTAGCTTGTGCCGTATGTTGTACTTTTTATTGTTTAACACTAGGTGATAGCGTACACGGTGCATAGTGTAAGAGCATAGTGTCTAGCATGTCATTTGGGACACCTCCCACCTTGAAAGCACGGACAAAACGTGATATCAAAGGTTTAAGTGGATATCCGTGTGCATGGATATTGTTTCCTTCAGAAAAATGATATGGAATCATTTTTTAAAAGAAACCTACTTACCATCTCTATTTTTTCTGCCAAAGCAATAGATACATGTTATTGTGAGTGAATATTAACGCGAGCGCAGTCGACAGTGAGGGTCCTGAGGGAAGACAGACTCTCACAACCATTTACACACCGCCTGCATGACAGCAGCCTAATCAACTTCATCTGCACTTCATAGAAACCTAACACACACGCACACACAAAAATATTTATTCACCTGAAGTCTAAATGCGATGTTGCATGTCCCTTTTTCAGTGAGGACAACAGCCCTTTCATTGTATTATAGCTTTTGTGTCAAACAGCGTCTAGATTGGAAACGATGAACCGGGGGCTTCAAACTATTACCCGAGCGGAAATGAAAGTCGACCTCAAGTGCGCAGATGTGTTCAGTGATTTCAAAGAAATCCAAAGGTATAGCAGCAAAGGACACATGAAAGAGCAGAACGCAGCCACGGGCCGATTGCAAAAAGGTTTCATCATCCAAACAAACTGAGACAAGCTGAATATACGCTGACAATTTGCTGCTGCATCAGTAATACGCAAAGACAATACCTCTGTTCTGGCACCAAACACCAGTTTCAGCACTATTACACCAGATACCTTCTACTCCTGCCCTCTTCACCGGGCCACAGCTCCAGACCACAGCAGAGCATTTATTCCCATCAAGCATGATGAAGCTTCAACAATCAAATGGTGTATTCAGTTACACACAGACACATACAAACACACTAATATCAGCTGTATACACTCACACACACACACAAACTGTAGGGGAATAATGTCATCAATGTCATTACTGTGATAAATCATGTCGGAATATATTTCAGATCAGTTTATTTATTACAACAGTTATTAAATGATTCGAATAGACTGACTGTTTAGTTTATCTTTAAAAAAAAGTTTGAAATATTCCAATATTTTTAGTGTTAATCATTTCTGTAGGACATACAATAAAATATTATTCAGCTCAGTTTTTCACAGAATTTTTACAATTTGCTGGATACCTGTTTATCATGACTATATATTAATACACTTTTTTTATTTTATTTTATTTTGTATAGTGCCTTTAAAAGTAGCATCTCAAAGCGCTTGACATAAAAAGATGTCAAGGCACTAAAACTAACCATACACAAAATAAAAAGCCGATAAATAACAAACAAAGTAATCACATAAAAGCTACCCTAAAAAAAAAAATCAGTTTTAAGGTGGGATTTAAAAACACCCAGGGATTCTGCATTCCTAATCTCGGAGGAATTTATTTTCATTCATTCATTCATTTTCTACCGCTTTATCCGAACTATCTCGGGTCACGGGGAGCCTGTGCCTATCTCAGGAGTCATCGGGCATCAAGACAGGATACACCCTGGATGGAGTGCCAACCCATCGCAGGGCACACACACACTCTCATTCACTCACGCAATCACACACTACGGACAATTTTCCAGAGATGCCAATCAACCTACCATGCATGTCTTTGGACCAGGGGAGGAAACCGGAGTACCCGGAGGAAACCCCCAAGGCACGGGGAGAGCATGTAAACTCCACACACACAAGGTGGAGGCGGGAATCGAACCCCGACCCTGGAGGTGTGAGGCGAACATGCTAACCACTACGCCCTGGAATTTATTTTAATATTAATATTCATTTATAACCCCTTGTACAAACACGTGTCCACACGAGTCACGCTGTCTCTTAGACACTACACACTACCGTCCAGTCTTCTAAAAGAGAACAGCGTGTGATGTAAATGATCGAGAAATGTAGAAATATATAAATGCAGTAAGTCATAAAACAGATTTCCACCAAGGTAAAACAGACGACAGCTGAAAAAAAAAATAAAAATCTGCTGCATCTGGCCCCAGCATCTGGCCATGAGGCTTATAAAGAGAGAGAGAGAGAGAGAGAGAGAGAGAGAGAGGAGAGAAGGTTAACTCAATTAAATGCGAGAGGCCTGTGCCCAAATGAATTATGTGTTTCTTGAGGAAGAACAGGTTTGTAAATATTTTAGTTGGTTCAGTTTTATAACAATCAGCCAGATGAAATTGTTTCTAGGGAAAAGTATGACAACGGTTGGACTAATGGTGGACTAATTCTTTAGTTATTCTTTAGCCTTTAGCTCTGTATCTGTGGCTGAGCAAATCAAATAAAATCAGCTACACGTCTACAAAACTCTATAAAAAAAAAAGAAAACAAAGGAAAGAGAAATCCTGAAGAAATCCATAACAGTATTCAAACTATTCCAAAACAGGAAAGCAAAGAAAATCAGAGCGACTTTTCTTCAACTTTTTGATCCACTTTTATTTTCATGCAGCTCGTTCTTCCACCTGGTCAAAGTGAAAGTGACAAAAATCTAATTAATATTATGACGTGTGACTGTTATATGAAAGACATTTACAATACGTCATGGAATAAATCACACTGTTATGCTATAAACCAGATTACAACTCTCAATAAGGAGCTCCCGCTGTGCCGAGACCTAAAATATGTCACAGGAAACGACTTTGCCAAATGCCAAAGGCAGCGTTCCCTCTGAGACTGGAGGCAGCTCAGGCCATGTCTCAAAGACTGATAGACGCCAAGAATATGCCGAGGAGCACAGGATGGAGAGAAAGATTGAGAGGCAGGAGAGAGAGAGTAGTGATAGAGCGAGAGTGAGAGCGAGAGAGAGAGCGAGAGAGAGAGAGAGACTGAGATGAGAAAAATGAGCATGAAACTTTCTTTGCCCTATGCCTTCCCTCTTCGCGCAGATGCGCCAGCGGAGCCGGTGCAGCTGCTTGGCTGACAAATGGGAAAAAATAGTCCAATTTGAGCTGGTCGTTAGCAGTTCGGAGCGCTGCTTTCCAGATAAATGAGCGGCTGCCTCAGGTATGGCAGCAGATCTTCCTGGAGCAGTCCTGAGAGACGATTCCGGCAGCCCCTTCGCCATGTCTTCGATCGACCCAGCCCGGCCCTGGTGCTGCAGCTCGGGTCACCTTGGCGCTCCGCTCCTGCTGGGCTTCTTATTTTAACAGACCCGACCCCTCCCTCTACTTCCTCAGCACCATTCTCCCAGCACTTGCGTTGTTTTTTTTTGTTTCTTTTGTTTTGTTTTTTCCAAATTGCATATTCAAACGAAACAAGTAACATTTCAGAGATAATGATATGGAGAAAAAGAGGCAGGAGGGAGTAGGAAAAGTGTAACACATAGTAGGTTCCATCTGGTGTTGTTTTAGTGTTGGTAGGTGAAGGGTAGAGTGTGCACTCCATTAACGGCGTCTACAAGGATTTCAGTCGAGTCAAACACTTAGCCTGGCATTTTGACTCTGACACTCCCCCAGACACTACTATAAAAAAGTAATAGTGTGTGTGTGTGTGTGTGTGTATACGTGTGTGTACGTGAGTGAGAATGTGTGTTCTTGCGTACGTGCTTGCAAATGCGTGTGTGTGTGTGTACGTAAGTAAGAATGTGTGTTCTTGCGTGTGTGCGAATGTGTGTGTGTACTGTACGTGAGTAGAAATGTGTGTTCCAGCGAGTGTGTGTGTGTGTGAGAGAGAGAGAAAGTGTCTGTGTGATTGTGTGTGTGTATGTTTGATTGTGAGTGTGTGTGTGTACGTAAGTAAGAATGTGTGTTCTTGCGTGTGTGCGGATGTGTGTGTGTGTGTACGTGAGTAGAAATGTGTGTTCCAGCATGTGTGTGTGTGTGAAAGAGAGAGAGAGAAAGTGTCTGTGTGATTGTGTGTGTTTGATTGTGAGTGTGTGTGTATATGTGTGTGTGTGTGTGTGTGTCTTTGTGTTGCCTGGCACACATCTCTCTCAGGCAATTTTTGGGTCCACCCATGAACCATGCCAAGCCAAGCACGCCTCTACTAGCCAGAGAGCCCACATGCTGTGGATGCCAGCTCGACAAACAATACCCAGGCAACAATTTTCTATCCCACTTGTCTGAGCTCTGGATGAAGGGTGCAGAATTTTACATAAGGCACCGAACAAACAACAAACTCCGATTCAGCATTAAAAACCACTGCAAGTGCAGTTTATAAACAAGCAGCGCTGAATGCTGATTCGAAACATGCTTGACATCATCTCAGGCTACAAAGTGTAGGAAATAAGAGTGCTGACATTGCCGTATAAAAGCACTGAATATGTTTCTCTAATTAAGGACTGAAATGAAACGTGGAACATAAAAATTTACTTTAATGACAAATGATGAACAGCTGTACAGCAGCACTTGCTTATAATTTTCCTTCGCAAGGACTTTGGGATCATTTTCAGCAAATGCAACGCAGTCCTAATTAAAAGCTCTATGTAAATATCAGGAACTTGGAATTATATGTTTCTCTCTGACAATTATGTGATCGCAAGATACCGAGCCGCAGAATAAGGAAGCGCAATAAAATCAAAGCAAATCCAACTTTTCAATTTTAGATTTTTGTTAATACTTTTAATTAATACTGTGGTATAGAGCCATGTCACACAGATCCACAGAGGGTTAAAATGACGAGGTTCGGTTAGTTTTTTTTTTTTTTTTTTTTTTTGTGTGGGTGGGGGGAGGTAAAGTCTCTATATCAAAAATTTCTATGCTGGGGGAAAAATATCTAATAAAGCAACCAGCAAGAAAATCAAGGATGATGTGATACATAGTGTAGGGTTCACTAACTGCCCCCATGATATCTCATACTGGAGATAATATTGTGTGTGTTTGTGTGTGTGTGTGTGTGTGTGTGTGTGTGTGTGTGTAAAGTTGAGACATAGGACCAGGTTCAGGACATTCTGTTCAAGCCCACTACTGATGAATCAAGTGTTTAATCTGCTTGGGACACGTGATTGCACACACACACACACACACACACACACACACACACACACACACACACACACACACACAATATACAACATCAAACACATATCCCATGCATATCGAACACGGTCTTCATGCTCACTACTCTCTCAGTAATAAACAGCACATTACGGCTTTTCCATGTCACTGGGTTGTTATCCTGAAGGAACACATTCCCTTTCCATAACATGTATCTTCTGTGACTGGTAAATGAATTATTTCAAAGGCAAGCATGAAGTAAAATTGGCTGAAAGAATGTCATATTGTAAAAACGGTTTAATAAATGTACAGCGATTTAAAAGAGGTCCGACTACGTACATTCAGGAAGTTGAGCAAAAATGACTTAAACTTTACATAAAGTTAATTCACAGAAAAATATCCAGAGACATTTTCTTGGGTGTGTTCCACTTTACCCCATTCAAATATTGTAATTACTTAGTCACTAGGACAGACTTATTATTATAATATTGCATGTTTTCCCACTGTAGGATGACTGGAATCTATAAACTGTCTGTAGTGTGTGAGTCTGAGTGTGTGTGATTGTGCCCAGTGATGGTTGGCATCCACCTTGTGCCCTGTGTCCTGGGGAAAGACTCCAGGCTCCCTGCGACAGACGCTGTGTAGGATAAAGTGCTACAGAACATGGATGGATAATAATAATAATAATAATAATAATAATAATAATTTCCTTGTCACTGGAGGCATGATGGATGGGGGTGAGGGTACATTTAAGCATGGTTCACCATTAAATGTCAATAATGTAAACATTTATAAACATTTTATATATATATATATATATAAATATACATATATGGGCTGTAAATAGATTTGTAATTAGACAATGATGGTTCAACTCCAGCAAAAGCTGAACACAGAATTTGTTCAGTTTAATGCTCTTTTTTTTTTTATTTTTAGTAGACAGTTTATTCAGTCGTTAAACCCCCTCATCTTTCCTCCTGCCATCCGCTCTCCTCTCATGCACCAACACACAGTGGGGCTTTACTGGTATTTGTTTGGTGGGATTATTTATTGGGCCTCCATTAAGCCGTTTAGTATTGGTCTGGCTGCTTTCAAAACCCCTAGATGCAATATTGAAGTACGTTCGATTCAATATATCTGCAAAAATATTTGTCTACAGCATGAGGGCTGTTTAACGTCCATGCAGTGCCACAGGCATGGTGGCCAGACCAAGGAGAATGTGGGGATGAGACAGAGAGAAGAGCTTTTTTTTTTTTTTTTTCCCCTCAACCAAAGCCAAAGCTCTGCATCCCTCTGATCTCCTGCAGCAGACTGCAGTGTGTTTTTCACGATTTATGGAACATTACTCATGCATAAAAGCCCTCTGATATATCCAATATTGTGGATATATATATATGTGGACGTGTTTGCAATATTCTGAACTATGAGACGCCGAGGTCGATTAATAATGATATTGCGAATCATTGAAAAGCTCGTGATACAATTCAAATGAAGCAGTGCAAATAAAATAACATTTCCTCCGTCTTCCTTCCTTCCTTCAGTACACAACAAGTTAGCAGTTACTGGTCTGTCTGTGAAACGCCAAGCTTCCATCTCATTACTACAAATAATAACATGATTCTAAATAGCTTCTTTGACACTCGAGATGGGCAATTCATTTTCTCCATCAAGTCCATTTTCTCTTATTAAATTATGACTATTGATTTGCCTGGCTGAGCACAATGTATAAACCACCAACACGGTGCAGCACCTGCCGATTGCTTGTTTGATGTGTTAAATGCAAAGCTCATTTAGAGGCGTGCTCTCTCATGTAAGTAATTGTATTTCCTCGCAGGAATCCACAGCGCTGCCTGCACCTCTTACACCACATGCATACAGATCGGGAAATTTTAAACCTACGTCTACAGTGAAAATAATCAAACAAAACAAGTGTTGATATTGGTTCTAAACTCAGAAGGGTTTCAAATAGCTTTCCTCCACTTAACATTGATGATTGTGTGTGTTCGTAATATCTGGAAGCTAGGAACATTTTAGAGACATTTTAGCATGTAATAATAATAATAATAATAATAATAATAATAATAATAATAATAATAATAATAATAATAATAAAACATTCAAAAAAGAAAATACTAGTGCTTAAATAGTGTACACAAAAATGCTCCATAAAGTACTTTAAAATTGTGCGATTAAAAATGAACGCTTCTGGTCAGGTCTATTGCGCTAACCAAAATTTCAGGTGAATGAACAGTTAAAGTGGGGACAATCCTGCAAATGTGGAAGCATCATAAAAGCAAAGATGCAGATGGAAATCAGTCAAAGGGAAAAAAACCTGATCACGACTCTGGTCTGTCATCTTTCTCCTGTCTAGAGGCCGCAAAGTCCTGCAGGCCACATCCTCTGCCTGGCAGACTTCTCTCCATACAGAGCTACATTAGTGTAAAGTGTGTGTGTGTGTGTGTGTGTGTAGAGGGGTGTGTTTTTGCTGTCAGTGATTTTTCAGCTCGGAGTCTGGAGACACAGATGCCCGAGAGGAGTCTGTTCACCCACTTTTACCGTCACACTATGCATGCACGACCTGTCAGCCATTGATCACTCTCTCACTCTCTATATCCCTCGTGAAGCCTCGCTCCTTTCCATAACGCACAAATGAGCTGCTCCATTCCTCAAACATACACTGCCACCCCTTAAAGGCCCTGGCACACACAGGACATGTGTGGAAATGACATACTTGGAGAAATATTCAGCTTCTTTTGGTTCCATGATTTCTCCCTCTCTCCCTCTCCTTTTCTCTCTCTCTCTCTCTCTCTCTCTCTCTCTCCCATTATTTCCATATAGTCACACATACAGGTACTGTCTGCAGCCCATTTGTTGCTAAGCACACTCAAATGATCAATTAAGGTTTGATGTGTTGTACCTCCTTTTCTTCTCACCACAGTAGTAAAGAGTTATTTGTATTCCTGTCAGCTCTGACTCAAACTTTTCATCAACCAGACGTTTCTGCCCTTGCAAATGCCACTCAGTGGATGTTTTCTTTTTTTGCACCGTACTATGTAAAATATACAAACTGCTAAGGATGGAGATTTCTGAAGTAGTTAACACAGAGTTTCTAAAATACACAGTTTGGCACCAACCACCATGCCATAGACACTAAGACCACATTTTCCTCCACTCTGGTTTGATGTGAAATTTAGCTGAAGCTCTTGACTTAAACTGTAACTGCAAGCTGGTGCACTGAATAACTGCAGAAATAAACAGGGACATGGGAGTTCCTAATAAAGTGGCTGGTGAATGCATTTCTAAAGAGAGAGAGAGAGAGAGAGAGAGAGAGAGAGAGATAAAGAGAGAAGATAAAGTTCACTATATACATTTTCCCAACATCATTAATAGCTGTGAATTCAGAGTCTGCTTAATTACCCCAGCTACATGACACAGAACCAGTATCTCAGACACGCTGCAATGCAGAAGACACCAGTTCGTGCTGAATCCTGAAGAAAGCAACCCCAAGAGCAGAACTGTGAAAAGATTCAACTGCTTCTGAGGACAGAAAGGTAGAGAAGGTAACTGTAACTAGTGCTAATCTCTGAGCAGAAACCTTTGCCTTTCAGCTGTCTCACCAGTCCACAAACCAACCAACCAACCAAAAATATCCAGCACAAAAACAGATAAATTGAGATAAATGAGTTATCATCTGTTTCCTGATCTTTTCTGCCTTATCAGCATTTTTCACCATTTCATAATTTTGTTCTATTTTTGCTCTGATTTGTTATTAATGTATAATGTGTATCACAATATGTGAAGCAAATCCACCAAAACAACTTTATTTAGTTCAAACCACAAATCTGGTACTTCCACCTGAGGAGAAATATCTACCGGCTTCTACTGACGTTCTCTCTCTCACTCTCTCTCTCTCTCTCTCTCTCTCTCTTTCTCTCTGTCTTTTTCCTCACATGAGCAACCACAACTGGCCAAACTGTTTCCATTTTAGAGGCAATTAACTATTAGTAATAGCTAAGGAAAGCATGGCAATAACATACCACAGCAACTCCAGCACACCACACCACCCCTCCCTCCCTCCCTCTCTCTCTCTCTCTCTCTCTCTCTCTCTCCCTCTCTCTCTCTCTCTCCGCACACACAGCTCCTCTCACATAACTACCAGAACTACAGCGTCACATGCTCAATCTCATTTATGACCATGAAGGTCTGTGAAGCCCAGACGTTTTTATACAGTGAGGTTTGATTGTTAAAGCCTGTATAATTTTTGTGGTTATATGCTGAAGTCAACAAATCTTGACTCGTTCCTCCAGAAATGTGAATGCTCCATTCAACTCAGCTCATCTGTGATTGAACTATGGTAATGAAAAGTAAAGAAGATGTGGCTTCTTTTGTTGCTTCAGGTAAATTATTTTTAGCATCTTGTTATATGAGTAAAAAGCGTATTGTTAGAGAATACTCACAGGTATATTACTGTAGCGATACATTCAGGATCTTTGATATAGTATATTGTGGAAGGACACAGGATGAAAGTGTGAAGATAACGGGCCACTTTCTCTTCAGTGTCAAATCATCAGTAGAAACAAGTTGCTCTGTTCTGCATATAACACTGACATTAACCTGCGTAGTGAAACAACATTCAGAAAACATGTTAATAATCTTCTTCATTTCCTTGCAGCAGCTCAATCTTTAAGCACGTTTATCTTTTACGGATTGTTTTCACCCCGTATCTTGGAAATAACACAGTCGACAATTTGCACTTTAAATTCAACAAGAAGAAGAACAGAAACGCTAACGAGCAGCCGAGTGAAAGGCAGCATGTCGGAGTGAGCACCTGATTACACGTCTGATCCTACTGCATTAGGAAGAAAGGACACTCTTACTGCTGGACATCCACTGGGACTGAGGTCTCTGTCATATGCTGAGTTAAGCACTTGAAAAAGTCTTTGGGGGAGTGTGTTAGGCCGTCTGGGGATTTCACCGAACCCTATAGTAGCGGAGAGCATCTGAGCACGTCGCTTTATATGAGAGGCTTCTGCCAGCTCTGAGTGCTGAACACTGACTGATTGCCATGTCTAGGAGATCTAATTTGAAAGGTGGACAGTGATGAATGTCTCGCGGTCGTCTCATGGGCTGTCTGATGTATTATGCATTGGCCGGCGCATCGCAGGACCTGCCGAAGCTCGGCATGGCGGTGCGACAGAGGCTGAACGAGACACGGCTCATATAAATGATTTCTCCACTGTGAGTTTTTTTCTTTAACTGTACAGGTCGTGGTGGGAAGCTAATCGGGGGCTGCGGCTAATGGGGAATGACTGACTGCAGCTGGCCCGCCCTGCACTTTTGATGGGCTGCAAATTTGACAAATTCTCTTAACGCGTCGACTGAAGCAGGGAGCCCTGTCGAAGCAGAGTCTAATTATCAGAGACACAGAGATAGAGGGCAAGCTGCACTACAGGCTTCCCAAACTGACACTCTAATCCTGCTGTCTGTGTGCATTCATCCTCTCTATCTTCACTGAGAGGTGTGCTCTGTGACAATTTCTCTCTCAGTCACTATCTCGCTCCCCATCTCTCTTTCACAATCAGAAGGACCCGTATCTTTAGTACCTGTTGCAGGCTCCTGATTTCACAGTAGAAGGCTTTGATCTCTGGTTACTGGATGGCGTGTTTTGATTCTGACACTGTGTTGCCAAGCATAAAAAAACTGCAAGCATGAAACCCTGCTATTAGCCTGCAGGGGAGAGAGCCAAGGCTGCTGGGTTGGCTTTTGTTCCTCTCCCCAGGAAAACAGCATGTGTAATTGTGCCTGTGCTGCAATGGCAGATCAGGCTCCTCCTTTGTTTACCCGTCCACCAGGAGAGCACTTCCTGTCAACATCCCCATGCTCCTGAGCGCCCATCAACCCTGCGTTTTAATGTGCTGAAGCAATATTGACTGCTGCGCCCGGCGCAAGCTATGTACTAGGCCTCGGTGGGCCCTACGTGAGCCTTAACGAGTTTACGGCTCCTCTAATTGAGCCATTTTCGCTCCAGCGGCTGTTTTTGTCAACCGAGACAACTAGTCTCCAGTGCTCGCCTGTGATTTGCCTCATCCACAGTCAGCTCTGATACTCTGATATTGACCTGGGAAAGTGGAAGGCCAGCGTTTCCTTGTCACACATCCTTTCCTGCGAGATTAGCTGCAGATAGCATAAGCTGTGCAATCAATTGAAAGAATATACGGCTGCGAGAACAGCCAGCGTAAGAGTGCACATATATCAGATAACTCCTAGTACACGCGCAGAATGCAAACAAAGGCAGCGGTACACACGCTGCTGTTTGATACACAGCCTTTGTGTGGGACTCCGAATTCAGATCCTTTCGTTTTCTCCCCCATTATCTAAAGTCTGCATTAAGCATGACGCTCATTTGTATAAATCTGCATGCAAATTATGCAGCTGCTGTGTTTAAGCCAGGCTGCGAGAGAACGGAAACCATCTTTCTTTAGAAAAACACACTTTTTTCCAGGATAAGCTTTAGAAGGAATGGGGTCTACAGTCCAAAACAGTTTTAATGATGCCTCAATATGCAGAATACGACACATTTAAAAAAAAAGGTATCTAATGAGTGAATAAAGTCTCAGTTGGAGGTTGAATGTAATGCTCAAAAAGGAGACGTAATCAGTTCATGCAGCCACACAATTAGCCCCATCATAGTGTAAACGGAAGGCAGTCACTAGCGTCCAGTTTCTACTGAAACAACAAGCCTGAGACAAATGAACAGACCTTGCTCACCCCTTCCGGCCCACTGTCAGTATTTGACAGTCTTTTCATCATTCTCGTCACCAAAACACATGAAATATTGAGGTATTCTCTCACTGTGACGTGTCTGTGCGTTCTGATTAGAGGATGAGAATAGATTTAAGCAAGAAGACACCGCTCGTGATCTCATTAGCATCGAATCAAAGCAGCATATGAAAGTAGCAACAAATGAGCTTTTGTTTTAACTTGCTTTCATCTTTCCTGGTTTGATGGAAGAAATGTTCTTGTCATTAATCTCACTCGAAGACCATAAATGAATCAGAATTCTAATTGTCTTGCTCATACAACCACACAACGTGGAGTAATAATGGTAGCCTCTAAAAACCTGATGAAGTAATAAGACAATGAGGAGCGAGAACACTTAGTTTAGGGTTAAGAGCATAATGATACAGAGAACACTGATCAACACTAAACACTGACCTGTGTTTAAATTAGACCTGTATCACAATCCGTATCTGTTTAGTGCTCCGGATATTACTAACTGTCTCTATTCATCGTTCATCACTCAAGTTAAAAGGCACAGGATTTTTTTATTTTTAATTAATTACATTAATTTAGCAACAGTGGACCAGACAGCTACCAAGGACCATTGCACTATTGTGGTTGCTTGAAAGTAACCACAATAGTTTTTAATAACATTTTATTTATTTATTTTTAGAGGATACCAGTTCTGAAGCACTCCCTTTAAACCATCTTAAAAATAAATAAATAAATAAATAAATGAATATATATATTATATATATATAATCTGCATTTGGTATATATTCATGTGATAATGTATTTCTATCCAGTTATGTCACAAAAAACTTTGACAAACATACAGTTGATGAGAAGTGATGAAATGTGTATACAATGTATTGCTAATTTGCTAGCGCTGTGTCCCAATATAAAGAAAAGGAAGGTGGTGGTGAAATAACCTTCCCCTAGATGTCAGACCAACTGAGTCACTGGTTGTCTTCAACGACTGGTGAAGACCTACAGTATCTACTAAAACACTTAGCACTATATGGCTGCTCTTCTTGCTGTATTTCCTCCCAACACAGTTTTAGATTATTGGTATTCTCAGTCTGTGACCTAGTGAACCAGTATCGATGTTTTCATTCATATAGACTTCAGAGCACTTTTGTACGTTTCTCAGTATAACAGCGTCTGCCAAATGCCGTTAATGTAAATGTATGTGTAAGTTCGCCTACTTATACTATACACTACAAGTATGTATTCTTTAAAAGAAAAAAGTCCATACGTTTGAGTGTGTAGCAAAAGTACTGGGACACACGAACATGTCCTGTAATGGAAGAGAACGCTGTTGCCTAGTCACACAATGTCACTGTAAACAAACTCCTTGTTGCAGTTCATTATTTCTTATCATTTATACTATTTCATTTCATTCACCATTCCCTTCATTTATTTTTCCATATTTCATTTACACCTCTATAAAATGCGTCTGTGATGCAGCAAAGTTGTGGGGAATATTAACTGGAAAAGTGTCCACAGATCCCACTTCTAAATCTACCGGAGACAGTAGACCACACGGGTACCTTAAAAATACTCAACATAATATGATTTAGGACAAATTAGTGCGTCTAGATACTATTAAGTGTGTATAGTATGTGAGTTTGGGCAGAGGGTTTGTTCATACAGATCTAGTCCAAAGCCCGTAAGTCTGTATAAAAGCCTGTATTCAATTTGCCATATATTACTGTATTTTAGTTTGAAGAATGATATGTAGTGCAAGAGGAAGCCAATATTATTATTTATATGAACTTAATTCAAACTGAACTTGTGTCAAAAGTACATTAAAGTCATAACTGTACAGTACATTCCTTAAACAGCTTTTCACCAGACAAGCAAATTTCAGAAAATCTAGCAAACCACTGCAGAGCCCTCAAGCACAAGGCTTAACCGATGCTAACCTTAAACTGTGGGGCTTTTTACACCTGGTCACTTCATGCCTTTTCTGTGAACAGATAGCTATCCGATTGTAAAAAGACCAGGTCTAAATGCCCTTCGAAACGTTTTCGAGACGGATATAAATCCGATGGTTCAAACCACTTCAGGAGGTGGTCTGGGACGCATTTCAGATGAAACTGGACAGGTGTAAATGAATGTGGTTGTTCAAGCCACATACGTCAGCGCTATACTCCTCCCAAACGGAAGTACGTCACTCGCAGGTGATCTTTCACCAGGTGTCTCGTTGGGTCTTAAAATGCACTGCTGCTGTTAAATGCTGTTTTTTTGTAGCATAACCGTCGTAACAAGTTTTTTCGTCTTCTTTTTGATTGCATTTTGAAAACTGCATACACCAAAGCGTGTTCCATTTCAATTACCCCGGAAATGAGGTAAAATATATTTGCATTTTGGACGGGAGTAGAAAGATCGGATTGGTATCCGATTCGCCAAGACGCATTTATGTGGCCTAATGTAAATGGTACTGTACAGTTTTAACAAATCAGATAGCTATCGGATCAGAGAAAACACATGAAGTGACCAGGTGTAAAAAGGCCCTATGTTTCTGTCTCGATCGTAAGTCTTCCAGTACTGGTGTTCCTTTACGCAGACAGAACAGAAATTCAACATTTGTAATCGGTAAAAAAAACAACTGAGTTATTTTTTTGTTTTTATTTTTTATTTTTTTAAGTTTCGGTGGGAGAAGTTTTTTGCTCTGTTGGATAATCTTTCACAGAGTGGTTAGTGGCTGAAGATAACACATTCAGATTTGAGATGATTATGAATTTAAGATTTTAGAAATGATTTTGATGTCACCGTTTACACAGAAGATAAAAAGAATTTGTGTGAATAAAATGAATCTTTTTCTATGCCAATATTGCCCCAGTAAAAACAGAAAGTAGGAAACACTAAGTAAAAAATTCTTTAAGCCCTGAGTGTCACCTTTCACATGATCCATTTAATCACCACTGTGGAGTGTGACATGACAAAGAAAGTCAACAAGAACCACCAAAACAGACGGAAATTCCATCTTTTGGCTTCTGGTGAAAAGAGCTGAAGGTTTTGCTGAAAGAGAAGTCTAATGTAAATTTAATTATTGAGGTGTTGATGTCATTAATGTCATTTTGTTGCACAAATACAATTTAGTGATCCTATTTTTTTTAATATAACAAATGTAATAAAAACAGCTCTCGGTCATAAAACCAGACCACACTTGTGTTTAGAACTTCAGAAGGTTCAAGTCAAAACGAATTGTAGAAGAGAGCTCAGGAACTTATGTAGCTGAACTCATGAACTTCTTATATTCAATTTTTTTCATTTTGCCACGTGACAATATTTTAAACAGACAATGCATCTGAACCGTTTCAGCATGCATGTTGTTTATCACTGAAAAAGGGTTTACAAATAACAACAAACAAATAACACAATGCACAGATCGTCAGATTTTACTCTTATACTCTCCACACAGACGTCTGTCAGACGTTTTGACTCTCCACGTTTTGGTTCAGACTTCATAGTCTTAATCGTGTTAGATGTTTATATAGTCGTACACTGATGACTGTATGAGATCAGACAGCTATCAAATAGATGGAAGGTGTGGAAGAGACAAAGTCTGATTGAGAAGACGTGATAAAGGAAAATGAGAACAGATAGACAGAGACAAAGAGAAATAGAGAAATAAGTGGCTGATCTAAAAAGAGAATACTCCTGTGTGTACGCACATAGTGTAGATAATGACACTGTGAGCAGGCAGGCAAGTAAAAACACACAGTAAATCCAGATGCACTGCTCCTTGGCCTTTACTCATTTATTTACCCTCCCACTGTAATGTGCCGATAAGTGGCTACAAGACAGAAGCAAGGGAAGAAGTCAGGATAAACAAGAACGATATAGTCATTTACAGACACTCTATTTTCAGCCTCAAGCCTCCCCCCTCCTCTCTCTCTCACTCTCTCTCTCTCACTCTCTCTCTCTCTCTCGTGCAATACTGAATTAATCAAATCCAAAGGACATCATCTTCAAACCAGACATCCCCCCATAGGCAAGTGCCTCATTGCCTATGCAGTGGAGGAAACTTCACAACATCCTAAAAATACAGCGACTCCTGGCAGCGAGGTAGAGAAGCGAGACAGCCTTAACCAGTAAGCTCATGGGAATAGACATTGTGATTAGATGCAAGAACTCTTGCTTTCAAAAACAACTTGTGCTGCTGCACAGAAGACACTCGCGCCTCTTCAACTACGCACTACTGCTTCTGTTTCTGCAGCGGAGCCGTGCTGCAAAGGCTCTTTTAGCGCTGCCTGGGTCAGGCCCAGTCACCGAGTGAGACGGTTAAGAGAACAAATTTGGACCAATTATGTGAGGCGGATGATCAGAAGCAGAAGTCATGAACTCTCAGAAAAGTACAGGTTTAGATCGAGCTCATCGTTGCTGTTTATTTAGCATCAAAATGAGCATTGTGAATAAACGATGGTATGTCTAGCAATGTTAAGACTCGCAGTCACCGGTCTACAGTAAAATCACTGTATGTGTAAATGGAGCATTAGAGCTCATAATATGAATGTTTTCTCTCGACTAATTAAGTTCCATTACAACCAAAGACAGTCGACAGCAAACTTGTGTCAGTGTCTGAAATCATTTTTTTTTTTCAATAAAATTTTATATATATATCAATTTTAACAATGGACATTGTCGTTATAGAACATAAGAGATATAGTACAAAAAGTTAATTATACAAAGATTACTATTAGACAAACTATCAAAGATTAATATCGTACTTATATTTAGATGTGTTTGTATTTATCTCCAATGAGTAATCTGAGGTGACTGTGGTGAGGAACCTGAGAGGAACCTGACTCAAAAGGGAACCTCACCCTTATTTGGGTGACACTGGAGGGTGTGATTATAAACTGTTATAAACACCAGATAGTGTTATTATGAATAATGTCCTTTCTACAGTTATATACAGTCCGACAATTGTGTATTGATTACTAGGATGTTGTCTTCAGAGACCACATGTAGTTGGCATCTCCTCCTAAAATGCCCGAATCCTCATGAAACAGAATCCAACTGAAGCTGGTAAATCTCTAGATGCCTCAGGATCCTCACAGAAACCTCTTCTCACTGGAGGTCCGAAATCTTCATGACGCCAAACTCAACGTTATTAAGTCAGATGAAACCACATGATGATCTATTAGCCATGCATTGAGGAAAGCACTATGGAAAAGTTCTTCTGCTTTTGAAATATATCCACCAGGCCAGAGTAGATAGAGGCCAGGTTGCCATGGCTACACCAGGAAATAGCAAAACCTGTATTTCAATCTCAGAAGGTAATGAGAATAGACAATTTGGTCCTCCATCACTCAGTGTCAGGGCGTGTTATCAACAAATTTGTCTTACTGTCAGTTCGTCACTCTACTGACTGCATGCTTATTAGGCAACCTGCATTTCCATGCAATAACTTAGCAAGAAAAAAATGCTCAGCTATGTTCAGCATTATGAAACGGGCAAAAAACACGAATCACAGCATCTCGCACTGTGCTGTAATGGCGTCACACTTTTTTCTGTTGACTCTCGGAAATAAAAGAACCGTAGAGAGAGTTTATGATTAAGAAGAAGCTTTTATTTGTCACATTTAATTGGCACAGTGAAATTCATTTCTTTGCATTCATTTCCAGCTTGTTAGGAAGTCATAGCACAGGGTCAGCTATGATACAGCGCCCCTGGAGCAGAGAAGAGGTCTTGCTCAAGAGACCAAAAAGGACACGTGGCAGTACTGGGGCAAAAACCCCAAGCTTTCTGATCAGTAACCCACAGCTACCACTTCCCTAGGTGAAGTTGGGCATTATGCATCAAATAGCCTAATTAGTTCCCACTCCCCAACCTCTCCCTGAATACGGCTTATTAGAGTATTCGACGAGTCTAACAGCGGTTGAGAAGACAGAAATGTAGAACAATCAGGTGTTTCATAAATTAAATCACAATCACATTGAGATGCATTAAACAATGTCTCTTTTCTCCAAGAGCTCCTCAGAGAGCGTGTAAAAGCTCATATGAGTGCACAGTGTTACTGTCACTTCATGAACTCTGAAGCCTTGGCCTTTTGCCTGGGCTGCCTAAAACAAATGAGGGGAGCCTATTTCCTGTGCAGGCGTATAATAAAATGGATACAACACAATGGAACGCCGTGGCTCAGCTCGGCAGCAGGAGTAAGTATGCGGTGCCTTGGGCGAGTCGGTGACATGACTGTGATTGGACGAGACACTGAGTATCCAGATCAAAGCAATCTCTAGTGTTTTGGCCCCCAGCACAGTGTCGAGTGGGCCCACACACACACACACACACACACACACACACACACACACACACAAATGCAAAGCACACGCTCACACACATTCCCTCACTCTTCCTCACTCACATAAACACATGCACTCATGCAGGATGGACGGCAGAGAGAGAGAAAGTGAGAGAGAGAGAGTGAGAGAAAGTGAAAGAGAGAGAGCTGAAAGAGAAGATGAGGTCGGTGCGTTGCCTTCTATCTAACCTTGGTGGTGCTCTGACTGTCACCTCCCTCCGTCTCTCTCTTCCGCACTCTCTCCTTCTCTCTTTCTGCTGAAAGCGTGATCCCGGAGCTTTGCAATCTTGAGCCGTGATGATTTCAGACTTTCCAGTGTGGAGCAAACCAAATGACATTTGCATTCCTGCCATCCGCTCCAAACGGCAGAGTCGGGTTCAGTGTTTGCTTTTGCCTAATCCGAATTAAGCAAGCACACTAAATATGATATTCAATTTCACTGGCATGTTTGGTCACTCGCCTGAACTTTTCCTATCCTTCAGCATGCTAATCCTCCACCTCTGTCTCAGCTGTGTTTATGTGTTTATGGAAGACTTAGACTGTGAGACAGTTCCGCGTTCCGGTAAATGGCACGACTGGACGTATTTTTTCTTTTTCTTTTGCAATTTATTCATTCTGACTCACCAAGAAAAGCAAAAGCGTACAGAAGCATATACTCCATGTAATTTATGCTAGAATTATCTTTGTGCAGAGGTTTTCACATCTTTTGGACTATTTTTGCTGCACTTGCTTAAAGTCTTGTAAGTGTGCAGTGCAGTGTGCAGTGTAATTGTCTGCCATCTTTAATATTTAATTTTAGCACGTTTTCTAAAGTGCTACATTTTCAAAAGAGTCTTGCTTGTCAACGATCAAACAGCAAATGGAAGACTATAAAAAAGCTATAATAAGCTAATAAAGGTGCTCTGTGTGAGTGTGTACTGTAGCCTGTGTATGTGTGTGTGTGTGGTTGTTGCCCATGTATATGTGTGCATTTCTGTGAGTGTATGTGTATCTGTGTGTGCTTGTGTTGTTTCCTGTGTACATGTATATGTGTGCATTTGTGTGTGTGTATGTGTGTGTGTGTGTGTGTGCACTCCTGTCTGTCTGCATGTGTGTTAGTGTTGTTTCCTGTGTATATGTATATGTGTGCATTTGTGTGTGTGTGCTTTACTCTGTGTGTGTATGTGTGTTGTTGCCTGTACACATGTATATAAGTGTGTTTGTGTGTGCTCTAGTCTGTGTGTGTAAATATATGTTGTTGCCTAGTCTGTGTGTGTGTGTGAGTGTGTGTGTTGTTGCCTGTGTACATGTATATAAGTGTGTCTGTGTGTGCTATAGTCTGTGTGTGTGTGAATGTATGTTGTTGCCTAGTCTGTGTGTGCTCTAGTCTGTATGTAGGTGTGTGAGTGTGTGTGCACTCTAGTCTGTATGTGCGTGTGTTTTGTTGCCTGTGTACAAGTGCATCTGTGTGTGTTTGAATGTGTGTTGTTGCCAGTGTACATGTATATAAGTGTGTCTGTATGTGTGTTGTTGCCAGTGTACATGTATATAAGTGTGTCTGTATGTGTGTTGTTGCCAGTGTACATGTATATAAGTGTGTCTGTATGTGTGTTGTTGCCAGTGTACATGTATATAAGTGTGTCTGTATGTGTGTTGTTGCCAGTGTACATGTATATAAGTGTGTCTGTATGTGTGTTGTTGCCAGTGTACATGTATATAAGTGTGTCTGTATGTGTGTTGTTGCCAGTGTACATGTATATAAGTGTGTCTGTATGTGTGTTGTTGCCAGTGTACATGTATATAAGTGTGTCTGTATGTGTGTTGTTGCCAGTGTACATGTATATAAGTGTGTCTGTGTGTGTTGTTGCCAGTGTACATGTATATAAGTACATTTGTGTGTGTGTGTAAATATATGTTGTTGCCTAGTTTGTGTGTGTGTGAGTGTGTGTGTTGTTGCCTGTGTACATGTATATGTGTACATTTGTGTGTGTGTGTGTAAATATATGTTGTTGCCTAGTCTGTGTGTGTGTGTGAGTGTGTGTGTTGTTGCCTGTGTACATGTATATAAGTGTGTCTGTGTGTGCTGTAGTCTGTGTGTGTGTGTGAATGTATGTTGTTGCCTAGTCTGTGTGTGCTCTAGTCTGTATATATGTGTGTTGTTGCCAGTGTACATGTATATGTGTGTGTCTGTATGTGTGTTGTTGCCAGTGTACATGTATATAAGTGTGTCTGTATGTGTGTTGTTGCCAGTGTACATGTATATAAGTGTGTCTGTATGTGTGTTGTTGCCAGTGTACATGTATATAAGTGTGTCTGTATGTGTGTTGTTGCCAGTGTACATGTATATAAGTGTGTCTGTGTGTGTGTTGTTGCCAGTGTACATGTATATAAGTGTGTCTGTATGTGTGTTGTTGCCAGTGTACAAGTATATAAGTGTGTCTGTATGTGTGTTGTTGCCAGTGTACATGTATATGTGTGTGTCTGTATGTGTGTTGTTGCCAGTGTACATGTATATAAGTGTGTCTGTATGTGTGTTGTTGCCAGTGTACATGTATATAAGTGTGTCTGTATGTGTGTTGTTGCCAGTGTACATGTATATGTGTGTGTCTGTATGTGTGTTGTTGCCAGTGTACATGTATATAAGTGTGTATGTGTGTGTTGTTGCCTGTGTACAAGTGCATCTGTGTGTGTTTGAATGTGTGTTGTTGCCAGTGTACATGTATATAAGTGTGTCTGTATGTGTGTTGTTGCCAGTGTACATGTATATAAGTGTGTTTGAATGTGTGTTGTTGCCAGTGTACATGTATATAAGTGTGTCTGTATGTGTGTTGTTGCCAGTGTACATGTATATAAGTGTGTCTGTATGTGTGTTGTTGCCAGTGTACATGTATATAAGTGTGTCTGTGTGTGTGTTGTTGCCTGTGCACATGTATATAAGAATGTCTGTGTGT
>NC_083473.1:15250971-15390971 GCF_030014155.1 Tachysurus vachellii
CTGAAAATAGTGCTGTTTGTACAATAATATGCCACCATTTCCCTCAAGGCAGGTCTGTGATCAAACGTGACTAAAGCCTCACTCGGTGCTCACACATGCATTTTATATTGAGCGCAGTAAGAGGAAAGGAGCAAGGGGAATTCTCAGTAGGCTGATTTGACTAGAGCTCAAAGAATGTGGCATGGCCAGGTTCGGATTTATCCAGAGGAGCTGAAGACTTATCCATAAAGTTTCATTACCTTAACTAGAATTCATCAAAAATCCGTGAGCATGGCGAGAATCACATAATTGCTGCAGGCTGATAGGAGATAAGAGCTTATTTCCTAAATTCCAGTCTCAGCAAGGTCAGATGAAATACAATGGCTCACTCTAATATCAAATCATTGCATTTGTAATTGTATGCTCTTTTGTAGAATCAAAAAAACCTGGGTGAGTTCCAGCATAAAGCTCTTATAACTTTATTATAATCTCAGTTGTAAAGGAAAAGCTGTATTCATTATACTGATGGTTCAATTTCACAAGCCGATACCTCTTTTCCCTTGACTGATTAAATAATCTAAGCCACAAATGTGTTTTAAAACCTGAGTATGCAGCTTTAGTTGCACAATTATCCATCTCATTTATGTTACCAGGGCCTATATTTCTTTATTTTGAAATTTCAAAGTTTATTTTGAACTACCTAAGATCTTGATCCAAGCCTGTGTTTTGTTCTTATTACAGGTTTGGTATGAGTGTGATCATCCCCATCTGGATCAACTAGGATCTTCAATTAAGGAGAGGGCTTTGTTATTATTTATTTATTTAATTTCCTTTATTTTCATTATTTATTTATTTTTAGAGGGGTTTTTTTTGAGGAAGTCTGGTCCTTGTCCACTGCAGCCTTCACCATGAGCCATCCACAGTAAGTAGGCTACAGTTTACACCATCTTATCTGATAAGGAAATATGTTGAGTAATCAACCAAGAGCAAGTCAATATGAAGAATGCTATTGTCTGCACTGCACGCTCAAGGATAGCAGTATGAATGCATGAATGTGTGTGTGTATGTATATTTAATCTATGGGCTACTGTCAAGAGCTTGGAACATTTATTGCATTTGAACAGCTTTGTGTGACAGAATAGAAGGTGTTTGACTTTTGAGTGTTTGAGCGTTGTTCCTCTAGCTTTTGTGAGGTATGTTTTGGAATTGGTTACCTTGAGTTGATTGTACCATGTTCCACACTGTCAGAGTATTTCCTTGCTTTATTTAAATTTTTTTCTGTTTGAATTGATAGCGCTGTAAAGGTGTAAAAGCGTGATTTCTTAGAAATCTTTGGGCAAATCAAGTCACATTCACATATTCAATGGAATGAAATATACATTCATCAGACACATTATTCTGAAAAACCTGTACATAAAATCATGCAGATACAGGTCAGAATATTCAGGTACTTTTCAAATCATATATAATTAATGCAACATTCCTGCTGAGTTCTTGGGATTTTCATACACAACAATCTATAGATTACATTAAATGGTGCATAAAATGACAACAACAAAAACATCCAGTGAGTAGCAGTATTGCATGCGTTAAAATTTCTTGTTGATGAAAGAGGACAATGCCCTGACTGGTGTGAGCTGACAGGAAATAAATAACTCTTTATATCTGTGGTGAACAGAAAAGCATCTCAGAATGCACAATATGCCAAACCTTGAGACCGATGGATTGCAACAGCACAAGATCATATCGTTTTTCGCTCCTGTCAACCAAGAGCAGGACCGGAGGCATTTTCAACTAGGCAGTTGAAAATATCCCCTAGACAGGACCAATATTGCATGTGCTGCTGCCATATGATTGGCTGATTGTATAACTGCATGAATGAGCAGGTGTTTGTGTATTCCTAATCAAGTGCTCTGTGAGTCTATATAAAGAATTACAAATTTAACCACTAATTGATATAAATAAAAGTTTGGTTTGGGCCATTTCATTTTCTACACAATATTTAACTCTGCATCCATTTACACAGAGTTAATAACAAGGTCATGGCAGCAGGAGAGCTCTTTAATGTGACACCTCACTCAAGAGTGACACTGTGGTGTCCTGATGTTAGCACTCATTTCCTCCTTCTTCAGTCTGCTGCCTGAGGAGTTGATATCATCATTTATGGCCCCACACTGATGTACCATCAGTTTCTCAGTGTGCTGTGAGATTCATATGAAACACCTGATCCCTCATGCCCTTTCTGTGTCCTTCTAGCCCCAGTGTCTCTGAACCACTGTTAGCAAGATGAGTGAGCCATATTGGCTGGCAACTCGTGTTTATAGTTGTTTCCTTCAGTTACCCTTGCACTTTTTTCTGATCAGTTGAAAAAGGGGAACTTCTGAACCTTAGTGCTTCTGTTTAATATTTATTGGTAATTGTTGTTTATCTGTCAGTCAGCATTTTAAAGAAAGCAGATGTGAATGGTGAGGGATGAAGAGAAGCACAGTTTAAAGGGGCAGAATGCAGTTAGAGATTTCACAGATGGCCAATGACAAATGAAGAGGTTCATTACTATCAAAGAATCAATTACATAAACAAGCAGGGTGTAACAAAGCTGTCTGACAAGAAAAAAATGTGGAAAGAAAACACTGCATATAGTGAAAGAGGGAAACCCATTATAATGTCCTCCCTGTTGGACAGAACTGTGAATTGATGCAGTTTATGCTGCTGAACTTTGTTTCCTCAGTGGAGCTGGCGTGTAAAAAGCAGATGAGAAGATCTCCTGCTGTATTATCTCAGGCCAGATATTTTTGCGCTCCTGAAGAGTCTCTTAGGCTGGAGGAGAGTGGTATTCTCTTCCTCCATCCCATTCTTCCTGTCTCATTCTGATCTCTCTTTGCCTGTCTGTCATTTTTTTGCCTGTTTTCCTCTTTCTCTGATGAATGAAGTGCTGCAGTGTGAACAGGAAACAGACTGACCCATAAAACTGATCAAATAAATGGTTCATAAATGGCCATTAGAAGCTTTTTATTACCGAGTTGTTGTTTTTGGAGAGACAGATCTGAAAGAATACTTTAATATTTATGCAGTAATACAAATTATCTACACAATAAAATGATATTGACTGTGTCTGTAGCAGAACATGCTCAGGTGTAACACTGGTTTCATTGCTTTTATAGGTTGACAGGGTGAGCTCTGTTGTCATCCTTCACTTGTGTGTCCTTGTATTTACTATATAAAGATATTGCTATATATAGTGCACAACAACATTAATCACTGTCTGCTTCTGCTTTGTGCAGGCATACTACTAAAGAATCTGCACCCAGAGATTAATAACATTTTGGGGGGTATTTTTGACTAGGCAGTCAATAATGACTCACAAGAAACACACAAGGAATAAAACTTAATGGGGCATTCTGGAAAATATTCAGTGCTGGGTGCTGTAATGAAGCCTGAGGCAAAGTTTGTTGCCACCCTGAAGTTTATTTTTTTCATATAACAGAATCCGGGAGTTTTCTATTCTAGAGTGGGAGGAGATTATTTGTTATTGCTGGTTCAGAAACAGTTAAATCTACGTTCTGCATTCACGCTCTGCAATTACACACACACACACACACACACACACACACACACACACACACACACACACACACACACACACACACACACATACCCAAATCCTATACTTGTCAGATATTCCTATACTTGTAAGAAAAAAGCGTTTTTCTTTTTCTTTTGTTGGTGTAATAAGAAAATAAAACACAGTCAGGCTTGTAAGTCACATGATCATTTGTACACTAATGTAGGTATTTTCACATTTTGAAAAATTATTTACAGGCAAAATTATTTACAGCCTGGCTTTCAAAATTGCAACTCAGATTGTCTTTATAGACAAGTTTCATGAGCCTGATTAAACTAATCAAATGTCATGAAAAGTACAAACTTTACACAGAATGGGCTATGCTAATATGTTTAAAAAACAGATATGTGAAAAGGTATTTAATTCAGATGCCATAGTGTTAGAGGTTAGCTTGGTTGAAATAAGGATACAGAATATGTTGGTAACATACTGAGTATTTAGCTTCAAGTTAAAAGAACATTGATAATCAGTGTGGGGAAGCTGCTGCAGATATGTTGTGTGTAAATGTTGTTACTGAGACTGGGTTAATACTAGGTTGAGACTGTGTTGAGACTGGGTTGTTTAAGAAGTAGACCGTTCTGTTTATACATTATCTGTTACTGTATGAGTACAAACTCATACAGTGATTGTACCTCAACAGTTCATTTCTACCTCTACTGAACTAACTTGTCTATTTAATCTGCCTGCGTGGATTTTTATCCATTGTCCCCACTTTTGTGTGTGTGTGTGTGTGTGTGTGTGTGAGAGAGAGAGAGAGAGAGAGAGAGAGAGAGAGAGAGAGAGAGACTTTTTGGCATAGAAGTGAATTGTCGGCTTGTTGCAGTCGACTCTCTCAGCCTGTTCAATCTGGGGAAGCCAAAGCTTTAACCACCCACACAATAGCTATATTGCATTACATTACATAATTCCTTTGATAAACAGACATGTTTATGTAGGACAGTTCTCAAACAGATCACATTTGGTTAGAAGCGGTACGATTTTTTTTTATATATATACTGCCCACTTTCGAATTGTCAGATACCCATCTGCAGCTTTACAGAAATGAATATGAAATGCATGAGTGAAACCATAACAAAATTGCTAGTTAGCAGTTTACAGCCTTGCTGTTTTGTCTTAATCCAACTTAAGTTTCCTCCAATTTTTTTCTCACAACATGACACCAGTACAGCCTATATTATCTAATCTGTATGAGAGACTTACTTTGGGTGAGTGGGTACATATTTTCAAGGCACCTGACACTCAGCATAAGTGTGAAGATCTGTTACTTGCTAACTCATCCTGAAGGCTTGTTACTTGAGTGCTTCCTGCAGCATCTGGTTGTGACTGCACAACAGATGTGCACAGGATACGTGTAAAGTTTATCTCTCCAAATCGTGTTCTCGGTTTGCTTAGTGCAGGTGGCTGTGTGGCTTGTTAGGTAGTTTAGTGCAGTTTGTTCAACTTGGAAATGAGCTCTAATGCCAGCTCCAGGATCATGGCTTTATTTTACATAGGCTTCCTGCAGGTTCTCCAGTTTCCTTCCACCTCCCCAAAACTTGCCACAGGGATGATTTTTAATTGCCCTTAGATGTGAGGGTGTGTGCTGCTGTGTGATGGAACTGCATCCTATCCCATTACTCCTGCTTTCCACCAAGTGTATTCATCTCCTGAAACAATGTCCTTCTGTGGTTTTGATGGTTAGAGGCCATCGATGCCTACCTGTTAATCTGGTGACAACATATTTTATATTAATGCTTTGAACAAATGAATGTGCATTAAATATGGCATCCCACTAAACATAAAGAGGATTTGTTGATGATTACTGTGTCCTAATAGTTCAGTCAAACGTCTGTATGGTGCTATGGGCAGCTGGTTAGGAGAGTGTGGCAGGAAGCAGCCAGAATGCCAATGACTTGGATGCCCTCCCCATCTCATAGAGTGTGCTGAAACAGCAATTCTCTCTCTTATGAGCTGACAGATGATCATAACTTTTACTTTACTCTTGACATGTTTTACAGACATTTCAAAAGGGAGATTTTATACCAGTATACTGTAAAACAAAATATCCCATGTCATTAAGCAGTATATAGTTTGTCACTGCATGTCTGTTGTCAAGTCAGCAAATTTTTGACTTTTTATTTCTGAAGCTTATTTTCAATAGTGTAGCACAGTTTATTGCTTACTTCTCATCAGAAAGTTTTGCATTAAATTAACACTCTACATAAATAAAATAAACGTGTAATCAATCTCATGAGGGTTTCTATGAGGTGATATTATAGTTATTTTAACATAAGTGTTAAATAAACATTTATAATAATCAACATTAAAGAATTCAATAAAAAATATCATCTTTTACTTAAATTTCTATCATGTAAACATTGATAAATTGCTGTCATATTAGATTAATAAATCACTTTGGAAAATGCTGTAGAAAAGAAATCAACTTTGAGCTGCTAATAGTAACTCAACATTATTTTTTTCTTTATTTAGCACATTTTTTCCCACCATAATAGTCATAAGTTTGAGAAGCTAAGGACCTTAGAATGTTATTGAATTAGTTAATATATAAGACAGGCTTTTAACATTTTTTTTCTTATTTCATTTCAGACCTTTGAATTTAATTTAGCTTTTTTCACCTTTACTCAAATGGAGATTCTCGGTATGTCAGTATGATTCAATACTTTTGCTAAAATTCAGTCAGGCCTTATGTTCACTCCAGCTCTGCTCTTTTGCACAGATAGCAGTTTGACTCTGAGCTGAGTGAAGTCTGTGAGTGTTTTGTAGTAGTGTTCATGATACAAAGAAAGTGGCAGTCATATATCCCCCCTGCAGAAGCAATTGCTTTATGGTGCTCTATGTTATTCTTCCAGATGTGGGACATTTGTATTAGGTATTTGCTTTCTGCAAATTAATGTTTGTTAACTATCTGCGGAAGTGAAAAAAAAACTTAAATAAAGCTTCTATTCAAAGCATGCAGTGAGTGATACAGCCTTAGTAACTCTCAGTAATTCTTTTTTCCGGACATGAACTGTTTAAGCAGTGGCAATGGCATTGTAAATCCCAAAGTAATTAATGAGGTACATTGGTTCATTTTATGTTATCAGATATAATCATTCAGTATGTGCTCTGTGAAGGGAATTGGCCGTCCTTCCCTGACTTTACCCTGTGCCATTTCATGCCGCATATGCTGTACAGGATCTCGTGGACCTTTATTATTTTCCCAGCATTTATAAAAGCTAAAAAGTGTGCGTTTGCTGTGTATGCACTTTAAAGTTAAAACCTGTGAAAAATTGCATCCTTGGTGAGCAGGGTTGGAAGTTAGTTCCCATTGGGGTTCTTTATTTTTCTCTTTCTATCGATTCTCTTTGGCTGATTAATAGCATTGGGCTGTAAACTCACCAGGGGCAGATAGGTAATTGTTTGGACTGAGACAGCTATGGGAATGAGCATTGTTATGGAAGACATGCAAAGCTTGTAACCTGGTTTTATTTATATTATTTGTCAGCCTAGCATCTATAATGCTTATATATCTCATAGAGCTCACTACATCACATTGATTTCAGTGATTTTGTTTTCTATTTCTAAATTTCTAATATCAGTATGGCTTCATATCATGTATCCGCTGATAGGTCCAAATATCTAGTCTATATAAAATATTTAATGGGTGCTAATTTGTGTCTTTTGCCCATCTTGTAGAGTTAAGGCTAGCATCTAACTGTCGTTTCCCCCGTGCCATTAAAATGGCATTAAGCCAGCATCCCGACCTCATAAGAACCCGACATCTCCACCATTTGCATATGATAATTCGGAAATGTGATTTTGCTACTCTGAGCAGTCTGTGTTTGTCGGGAATGATTAAAGCTCTACCGGTGATCAGTAGGGAGGAGTGCCAAGTGTGCATATAGCATCAGGGTGGAGGGCAGCAAGCATGCTGAGGCTGCTGTTTCCCAGACGTGGAGGTCAGTCGAAGTCAGTAGAAGAGGCAAGTGCTACAGCCAGAACATTGCTCTTCAGGAAGGAATATTCTGCTGCCTGCATCACTACACAGTCCTATAGTATCCTGCAGCACGTCTGTAATTTTTTTTGTATCATAACAGTTTTTCAGGATCCTTTGCCAAACGTAGTAATTGGTATCTCTTATTTATAGTCTTTTTCTATAACTTGTATTCTGTATAGATTAATCTTTCAAATTTTTACCCAATCACAAAACTGTTTCATCTTTTTTTCAAGAATATTTTACCTCTTAATTTGGAATTTGCACAGGGCAGAGAAATTAAAGTATGGCCTTTAAAAAGTCATGACTTAGTCTAAAAAAGTATAAACTAATTTAGGGACATTTGACTATATAACTTTGACTGTATTAACATTTCAGAGTGGGTCAAAGGCGACACACAATCACACACTGCATGTCTGTAGACAGTGTCTTCTCTCTCTTCTATTTTAAATGTAAAAGACTTTCTTTAACCTCTGCATTTCCTTTTGTTCCTCCTTACTTTTAATCAGTGCCCCCTCCTCTTTCTCACACATTGTCATTATTGACGTCTTTACCCAGAGGAACAGGGACAAGTGCTAGGCAGCAGCTCTTGCTCCTGCTTGGCACCTCTGTCCTTGATTGATCCATTTTAAGTATTGCAAGTATTGATTTCATTATAAGTACAGGCATGAAGGATTATGATGTTATTACAATGTGGGTAGCTTTAAAGGTAAAGGAATTTATGTGAGGTCCTAGTGCTCATTTAAGGATTTGTTTAGTGCTAGCATTGTGCTGGATTATTTATTTAGTCATTAATATTTAATAATCATTTATTTAATGTCTGGTAAATTTATAATAAATAAATAAATCACAAGGCACAGGCTCCCCGTGACCCGAGGTAGTTCGGATAAGCGGTAGAAAATGAATGAATGAATGAATGAATGAAATAAATCGCAGGTAGTATATGATGGTATTTGCAAGATGTGTAACTTTTTTAAAGAAAACATGAGTGAGAAGGTAAAAAAAATATTTTATTTCTTATCAAGTCAAGTCAAGTCAAGAAGCTTTTATTGTCATTTCAACCATATATACTGTAGCTGTTGCAGTACACAGTGAAATGAGACGTTTCTCCAGGGCCATGGTGCTACATAAAGCAAAGACAAATCTAAGGACTTACAGGACATATGTAAGTTAATATAAGGCATAACAGAATGGCACAATCATCAGAAAAACATAACAACATGCAATAATTGTTTGCATAGCTTTACTTCTTAATATGGTGTATTGCCCCCTTTAGCATCAATGATGGCATGCAGTCTTTTGTAATAATTGTGCATGAGGTCCTTAATTCTCTCAGGTGGTATAACTGCCAATTCCTCTTGGCAAAATGCCTTCAGTTCCTATAAATTTTTTGCTTGTCTTGCACAAACTGCACATCTGAGATCTCCCCAAAGTGGCTCAATGATATTGAGGTCAGGAGATTGTGATGTCCACTCCAGAACCTTCAGCTTTTTCTGCTGTAACCATTGGAGGGTCAACCTTGCCTTGTGATTTGGATCATTATCTTGGAACATCCGAGAGCATCCCATGCACAGCTTTCGTGCTGTAGAATGCAAATTGTCTTCCAGTATTTTCTGACAACATGTTGCATTCATATTGCCATCAATTTTTCTAAATTCCCTATGCAACTGGAGTTCACACAGCCCCGAACCATAAGAGATCCACCACCATGCTTTACAGTCGGGATCCACAGATCACCATGGATCACCATAGACCTTGTTGACTCCTCTCCAAACATAGAGTTTATGGTTGTGACTATAAAGTTTTATTTTATTAAAACTCCAAATGACTGCTCCAGAAGCTGTGAGGTTTTTCACGGTGCTGTCTGGTTAACTGACGGCAGGTCTTTTTTGGCATGTGTGCCGTAACAGATTTCTCCTGGCAACTCAACCATGCATGTAATTTATGTTTAAGTACCTCCTTATTGTGCTCCTTGAAACAACACCATCACTTTTTTCCAGAGCAGCTTGGATTTCTATCAAAGTTGTTTGTGGGTTTTTCTTTAAATGCCGAACAATTCTTCTGGCAGTACTGAGTGAAATTGTTCTTGTTCTACTTGACCGTGGTTTAGTATCAACAGAGCTGTTTATTTTCCACCTCTTTTTTGAACAGTAATGACTGGCATTTTCAAGTGCTGTGATATCTTTTCGTATCCTTTTTTCCTGCTTTATAAAGTTCATTACTACATTATTACGCAGGTCCATTGCAGGGTTCAGTGCATCACCTCATGAGCTGAGAAATTCACTGATGATTTATGCACAGACAATTAATCATTACTAATTACAATTACAATGAATCACAGGTGTGGAAACATACCTTTAATAGCCATGTAAACCTCTGTGTGTCAATCTGTGTGTTTATAATGTGGTCAAACATTCAAGGTTATGTATTCTGTATGTTTAATGTATTAATTGCTTGCACGTTTCTGTCATTGCTGCAGAATAAAAAATAGATTTCCAGATTGCAAACATTCATTCAGTAAATTATCAACAAGCCCTGGTTAGAGCCTGTCGTTTCCTGGTTGTGCTCATGTTTTATTTATTTGCATAAGTCTTTTTTCATAAATTTGTAATACAGTTAAATAAATGTCCCAACTCATTTCAAAAGAAGTGGGGTTTTTGTCAAAAATGTACCACATTTCTTGAAAACGCCTTCATGATGCCACAGTCACATATAAAAGGTGTGTACACATGTGTAACCAGGTAAAGAGAAATTATTTCTTTTTATTTTTCCTCTTTTATTATTTCTATTTTCACTTAAATCTTGTTGGTTTTTATAACACATTATACGTGAAAATGATTTATCTTGATTTCATTATTTGTTCATCACAAAGCACTTTTGTACGTCGCTCTGGATAAGGGCGGCTGCCAAATGCCATAAATGTAAATCATATTTGGAGAAGAGGTGCTTTGTCAGTTACGTAGACATTCCCATATATCATTTAATCATCAAACATTTCTTTTCCAGTTTCTCCTATAGCTTTCATTGTGTTCTGCATCTGGGCTCTGCCTCATGTTACACAGTAATGCACATAAATGTGTTTCATTAAATGGGATTGTACTCTTCTTGCTGTGTGATCCAGCTCCCTCACCATACTGATTTGTTTTCATATCCCAGGTTTCATGTACTGTTGAAATAAGGTGCATTTCTCATCCCACTGAATGTGTATTCACACTATGATTTATTATTCATGTTATTTGTGCCGAAGTTTGCACTTTCCATTTACTGACCTCAGGAATATTATTTATCTGTTCATTTATATTTTACGGCATTTGTTTCATGAAGTGTTGCTGTCAATTGCAGTGGTATGCAACTGTAAGGCCTGTCAGTGATAATACAGATATATATACAGGTACAGTACTGTACGCTGCAGCTTTTTCTCCTTCACTGTCTGTGTCCTGTACGAAATCTTCCACTCTGATGATGTACAAGGTCAAATTAACATTGTTTTTTTTTTCTTTTTACTGACCTTATACTATAGGCATCATAGCATCTGGTCTTTCTGTCTTTTTGTTTTAGTAAGAACATATTCTTCTTGTAGTAATGTATTTAAAGCATACAGTGTATATGCTGTGGTGTATTGTAGGCTGTTCAATGACTAATGCGATCATGGCTGCTCTGCTCAGGTCAGTAGGTCTCTGGTTTCATCTTTGGAGGTGCTTCAGTGTGTGAGATGCTTCAGTGCTCTTTTCCAGCAGCCCGGTGTGTGATTGAGCCCCCTGTGTGTGCAGGCCCTCTCAGCCGTCCGCAGCACCCGACCTGGAAGTGATCTCTCAGCAGGTGGAGGATGAAGGCCAGTGCATGGCTCCGGTGCAGCTGGTCAGCTTTGCTTACCGAGATCTCCCTCTGGCCGCACTCGACATCTCACTGGCAGGCTCTCAGCTCATCTCCAACCTGGATGAAGAGGAAAATAGAGAAGGGTAGGAGAACATCTTATACACGTCAGCATATCTTCAATATCTTACATCACACACACATGCAAGGACACAAAAAAAACCATAGGTGATACCAAAGTGATTTTATGTGATTATTGTGCTAAACCACTGAATTAAATAGGAATTATAGTAAGCATTTTCAGGGATTCAGGGTGAACAAAAAACAGAAGATAAATTTAAAATTTTACAATAGCATTTATCACAGGTTTTTAGGTCCTTCCAGTTAGGCATATTCAAAACCTACTAAAAGACAAACCATCTAAAAAATCAGGAGGAACAACATACTAAGCAGTTCATACTCAGATCAACGATACTGACTTTTACATGGTATTCCTGGAATTTATTGAATGTTTGGTTAGATGTGAGATAAAACAATAGATTGTTGTGTAAACCGCTCTTCGGTCTCTCTGCATAGTATTGGACTGATCATAATCTTAGTTTCACTAAACCCCAAATAGAAACTCCAGCAGGATGTTTGTCATAATGAGACAAATCATAACATGTTCTCATTAATATAAGGTAGAGAAACAATGTCATTTATTGCTTTCTTATCCAACATGATACCTGAATATGGATACTGAAATGTATAGATATAGCAAAACTCTTCAACTTAAAAAAAAAACAAATCTTTGCATCAAGTTTTTCAAGGTATGGGATTATGTGAAAAATTAAGAAACTCCAAATAAAAACTCCAGAAACTAAGAAATCTCCATCAAAATTGTAAGGATTTGCAATTGCTGTTCGCCTGAGAATTTCGCATTAGTGTCTAGAGATGACAAGGTATAGTGCAACAACCAAAAAACATCATGTGAGCAGAGGCTCTGAAGACTGAACAGCTTATTGATGAGTGAAATCACAGGAGAAAGAACAGACTGGTCTGAGCTTACAACAAGTCTATAGTGACTCAAATAATTACTCTTAACAACAGTGGTAAACAGAAAAGCATCTACATTTATCAGGTCAGCCAAGAACAAGAACCCTGAGCACAGACTGACCCAAACAAGAACTGGAAAAAGATCAGGTGACTGTCCAGATTGCCAAAATAATAAGTGTGCAACAAACTAGCCATGAATTTAAACCTACTATTTTGAAAATTAGTGGCTTTCAAATTGTGGCTTTTAAACCTTACTTGGAACACAACATTTATTATTACAGTCAATCCCAAATTAGCTGCCGTTATTGAACAGTACCAAAAAGTTTTGAAAGTAAAATATTACAGAAATACAGCATGAAACCTATTTACAGACTAACCCTGTGACTGTTTCACACCTTTTTTTACCCTTGATGTGTTGAGTATAGTGAGTCTGTGACACTCTTCAATGTGAGGGTTATGCACTTGGTTGTTGGCCTTTTGGACTCTGCTGTCCGGTCTGGGCAGTGTGAGTCATGGTGGACGGGCACTGCGCAATTCTCTGCTTCATGCTGGGCAAGTAGACAAACACCATACGCTTAATTATGGCAAGCGTCACAGCATCCACAGGCCACACCTACCTGGGTGTTTGTGCTTATGTGTGCTTATGTGTGTAAGACCAGATGGCCTATGCACACTTCTAGGTGTGTGTGTGTGTGTGTGTGTGTGTGTGTGTGTGTGTGTGTGTGTGTGGTCACAAACTAACATTGGCCTATTCCTGATGATTGAACTATTGGTAATTCTGTTTAGTAGAAAATCAAATACCACATAAAACTTTATTAAAGTATTTTACTTTACTTTTACACTGCAGCTAAAATTCCAGATAGAATTATTAATTAATTTATTCTTAAACAAAATAGATAATTTAAAAGTAGCTGTATGCAACACACACACACAAAACACACACAAACACACACCAACACACACACACACATACACACAAAAGACACACAAACAAACACACAAATCAAATCACATCTGAAAGATATACAGACACTGACATTAGTTTAGTCTTAAAACAAAATAATTCACAAACTCTCCCTTAAGAATGTCAACATCTTTGACTATATAGTGACATTCATTTAAGTCTATTACATTATCTCCTGACAATTTATATGTTATAGCAAGATACAAGTTATGAGGTATTTGGGACAAACCAAAAATCACACAATAATGAATAGCACACATTATTTCCATAGCTGAATTTTAAAGATAAACTTCCTCATTACATATTTTTCAGCATGAAGGAAAAAAAATAACTCTGTTACCTATGTTTTGTTCTGTTAACTGTGTGGGAACTATGATATTGACCAGAACTGTAAGGTCATTCTGCAATGTGATATAAAAATATAATGTCAAATTTGCATAGATACCTTGTGAACCTTATGTGCATCTTGCTTTGTATCATCTAAAAAACCAATTAACTTTTATATAAAACAAACCCAGAGTTGTTGATTAGCTTAGATAGCAAATGTGTCCTCTGAATATCCCATTATCAAACTAATTAATGATTAAATACGCTGTTGTTGTTGTTCTTGTGGTTGTTGTTGTTGTTATATATTATTTAATATATACATTCAAATAGTGAAAAATGTTTTTGTTCCATATTGTATATGGAATATTGTATATTTTCAACAAAATGTGCATGGTCAGATACTCCAGCTTAGTGACCTGTGCAGCTGAAAACACTACAAAGTTATAAAACTTGATCAGCTTATATCGCTCTCTTAAACATACTCAGAGTTTTTTTTTAAATAACCAGACTAACGCATGTTTGGCAGAGGTTCATTTCCATTTAAATCTTTTATTGTGTTAAAATTTACCTCCAGCTAAACCTTCACTGTTTTGTCTGCTCTGTTAACAGCTTCTTTGCCCATCTAGATGTGTGTATTTGTGTGTGTGTGTGTGTGTGTGTGTGTGTGTGTGTGTGTGTGTGTGTGTGTTCACTCCCCTGTGATAGACTGGTGTCCCATTGAGTGTTGACTTAACTTGGACGTCAGATCAGAGACTTTGTGATATAACTCGGATTTGTAACATGACTCTCTTCTTCAAATCACTGCATCTTTTGTTCTAGGACTTCCTTGATTTCTGGGTCTGCATGTGCTTAGACTTGTAGAAGCAGTAACACAAACATGTTCAAGCAAATATAGTCCATGGCAAAAGAGACCTGGCAACACTGTAATGTTATGAAGTCTGATCAGCTCACAGCCTTTTCTAAACTGTTCTGTAAACATGCAGGGAGTTCTAGAAATATGTACACAGAGGTCCTTTCGAGTAAACTGAGAACTGCCTGTTTAACAGTGGTTGTTTTTTTTAGTTCTTTAAATGTTTAAAGCACACGGCCAGCTTAACCTTAGGCATTTTTTATTTTCTTTTTGTTATTTATTTATCTGCTCTATGAACAGCTTCTTAGTAAAACTGTGAGATCATATACTCAAAATCTAGACTATAGATGTGTGTATAGATAAGTGTGTGTGTGTGTGTGTGTGTGTTAATCCTCTGTGATTGACTGGTTTCATATTTAGTGTGAATAGTTAAGGCCACATTTTAGGTTTTGTTTACTATATCAGACTTTCATTTGGTCCAAAGATTACATACACTTTGTAGTAGCACATGTAGTAACATTTGCTTTTTACTTGTAAAACTTAATCAAACAGTTCCTCATAATCTTAAGCTTGTCAGGGTTTTTAGAAGTTTTCTTGCTTGGACACCTTTTTTAATTTCCACTATTTTTGTAAGGGATTTACTTGATTTGCTTAGGTATACTAATCTATAAGTATACTAATAAGTATTTCTAAATGATGCTCCTTCCTCCCCATTTATTTTCTAAAGGATACCAGCCTGTTTTCCACCAAAACAGCAACCCACACCATGAGATGTGGGAAAACATGTCAGTCTTAGGGAAGAGGCTTCCCTGTGTGGCATCCAGTGCAATGTAGGATTCCCTTAATAGTGGATGAACATATTTTGGTATCTGATGCGTCCATCTAGATAACCCGTTCATTTGTGGGTGTCCTGGGGTTCATCAAGACAAAGTTCTTTCATATTTGGTTTCAAGTTTATTTGTGCCTGTTTCCATAGATTTTTGTATTTGCATACAACTGTTTATCAGATGATCCAGGAAACCTCAACGGGTTTGAAAATAGCATCTAAAGAGGTACTAAAGAGAAACCACTTTTTTTTTTTCTGAGATCTTGGCTGATTTGGGCAAAAGGCACTGTCTCTAAAGGTAGGCCATTTTCAGCCACATGTCCAATTTAAATGAATTCCTTATTATGACATTTAGCCAATCAGAATTCATTACATATATTTCTGGAATCTCCAGACTGTTTAAAGAGATATTCAGCTTGGTGTGTTTACATTTCTGACCTTCTAGAATTCTGATATAATGATTTAAAGATTAAATAAATCTGTACTTAATCATTTGTTTTAAAATGACCTTTGATTTGAACAAAAGAGATGACCTAATTGACGTGCAAAAAGATTGATGTAAACTTTTGGCCTCAACCGTAAATCTTAAAACCATAAAACTCAATCGTAAAATTCCCAGGAAAGGCTTTAGACTGACCATGAATCTGACCATGACATTTGTAAATGGGTGTAGAGACAGCCCTTTTAATGATCTCAATGAAAAAAATGTAAGGAATTTAATGCACAGTTAAGCTGAAGTAGCTCTTGTACTAGCTGCATCATATCTTTTAGCATCATTATCATGTCCTCCCATAGATTTCGGCCTTTAATTGGTTTATTGAGCCAGCAAAAAAATGGGCAGTATTTATAGGACTCAGCTGCCCAAGCGATAACGTTTCCAAGTCTCAGCTGATCTACAGCTCTACATAGACATTATGTCCTTGTTCTCCCCTAAAAATACACTGGATGTTTTCAGCCATTTTTGTTTCTTCTGTTGTTCCACTGTTATTCTGTTTTTATTTGTTAAATGGGACAGAGTCTTCTTTGTAACACTGACAAAACAGCATGTATAAAATGTTTGGTATTTGCTCAGTTGTTTCTTGATTGAATGTAATAGACATGCTTTCAGAGAAGGTGGACTATAATTTGTTGTCATGTCAGCTACTGAACGATACACCTGAAATTAATGTAAGGTTAAATAAATAAATGAATTTTGAAGTAATTTTTTGGTATAATCAGCAAAAACAGCATTCGACTGTGTTGTCTTTTATAATATTGATAAAAATTAATTTAGCACCAACATTAACTTATATTATATATCTTTATTTGAGACCTTTGATTTGTTTGTCTTTAAAGCAATAAGCTTTTTTTCAGATTGCCTTTTAGGACTTTTAATCTTTTTTAACACTAGTGCTGCCTTCCATGAAGCATATCTTATCTTGGCCATTTTTGCAAAAACTCAACTCACACTGCAGAAGCTGTGGCACTGGCATGCTATTAACTTATAGTGGCTTTAATTTATAGCACCCACCTGTACACACATTCTTAGTGTTAGAAATGCTGTAACACCGTGTAACCTGCTGTATTGGTTTATATTTTCAAGTCTATGAGAACTGAATAATCCTATTGAGCATTAAATTATCTGGAGGTTTGCAGATATGAGACCTGTTCCTTACCCTGAATGACTTTCACCCACATTGTGCTATTCTGTGTTGCCATATAAAAGGAGCTCCACATCAGAGCTGTGTGTGTCGGGGGTCTGGTGCTGCTGCTTATAGTAGCCTATAGTTGGCCACAAAGGGTGGCTGTGTGGGTAGATGGCTGTTCTACCTAACTTCAGGGGGTGCGTACAGATCTTACAAATTGAGTGCAGGGGTGAAGATGACTATCTTTGGGTTATTCATAGTGGGCTTTTGCAGAAGGGATTCCTGTCCAGAGCATACAGTTCTGCACAGCATGGCATCAGGGGGTATGTATACAGTCCCCTCTGAAAATATTATTTGATTGGCCATAGCCGATTTCATTTCACTTAAGATATTTGGGTGTTTATCTAGAACCATTTCCAGATATTTTTATCTAAATGTGTTCAACAATTTACAACATGGAATTGTTTGTTTGAGCCACCAATTTTTCAAGTGATTTTTTCAAGTATTGTGACTGAGTTTTATTGCTTGTGGTTTGTCCTGTTATATGGATGTTAGAAAGCTGTAATTTGGTGACAGTGTGTTACTATCTTGAAGCAATTATTGCAAGCAAGGGATATGCAAATATTAAGTGTTATTTACTTTAATGTTTAGTATTTAGTATGCGGTCAAGTACATTTGCTCACCTACAAACAGGATGTGTGGCTAATAAATGTGCCATGTTGTAAATTGTTATACTTTTGATCATAACATCTCATGTTCATTTTTTTATCCCAAACCCAAATATCTTTAATGTAGAGCAAAAACCATAACATTAGACTTGCCCTTAAAATACAGTACTTTCAGCGGGGACCCTATATGTCCAATATGTTATTCCTACTTGACCCAAATCCCTAGCTACAAGCAAAACAATTTCCCCAAAATTTACATGTGTATGCATTTCTATGAATGAGTTTCAAAATGATATATTTACTGGATTTATAAAAATGATTGGAATTCAACTCTTTACAGTTATTGTTAAAGTTATGATTGAAGTAGTTAGCATTAAGTAAGGTCGGTTAATACTGTGATTGGTCAAATGGCCTTTTCTGGTAAATGTAGAAAGTTCCAAGTTGTAGTAGTTCTCTAGTTGTAGTAAGAACGCTTGTGCAACTAGACTTGTGAATTTTATGCTGTGAATGTATTTGGATACTTTTGCTTAGATTATTGTGCTGAATCTAATTTCAGCACTAATTTTAGAAACGTGTAAAACTTAAAAAACACCACACTGCATCTTGCTGGTCTGAGCTCTTTAACAAACATTTTAAAGTTTTTTTGGAACGCTGTAAGTGTAGCAATCCTGCAACAAATTTATTACATTAGTAGAGGATGGCTTTGTCATGCTGATCTAATACTCAGGTTTATATTTCTATTAGCAGGAGCCAGCCTTTAAGCTGTTTTATAATCAAAACCTTTTTTTCTCTCCAAGGCGCTTAGAGAAGACACAGCTCAACTGGGTGCAAGGAAAATGGAACTCCAACACTTTCAATCCATTCGAAGGGCATTTGGGTTTTGTTTTTAGCTTAAATTTGCCAACAACCCAGTGCTCCTATTACCTAAATATGATTACTTACTAGCCAGGACTATAGAAAAATATTATTGTAATAATTTTGATCATTATATTATTTTCCACATTCTGCTCTAACATGAGTAACTTATTCATGAAGTGCATTAACCTGAATAAATTGCATTTGATGCTGTTTAGTTTATCATGTTAAATATTGCAGGCTGCTTTGATTTCATTCAGAATCAGTGCCTCATACCATATGACCACTCGATATGGGTGACATTTTGGGCTCAGTGAGAATTTGTTATTATTCATGGAGTTTGCTTTTCCAGCTGAAAGGCTGAAATGTCCGGGAAACTTAGATGTAATTGAAAATATCTGGTTGACTGCTAGGCAGATGCAGGTTAGATCTATTTCCATTTTCTGTGCATTAAAAGCCAATTTTCCTCAGAAAGAGCAGGCCTGAATTCTGACCTCCTTTTTTGGCACAGTGGTGCTTTTATTCCTATAAAGAGTTGTCTGTGCTAAAGTAGAAAAGATTATGGTGCAATATCTAGTACTGCATAAAGAACATGCGCAGTGTTTTACACTGACTACTCTTTAACAGACTTAAATGATCTATGCCTTCATAATGTGTCTTTTGTCAGAATCGCATTGTGGAAGCAACTTCATTTCACAAATCACTGAGGATTTCTCCCAACTGACCCATTATTTATGGTAGTTAAGGGATTAAGAGACAAATACTTTTTCCTGGTTTCACATTTCTGCTATAAATTTGCGAGAGTAATGGTGTGTAGTCGCGTGTCTAATAAAGAACCTCTCAAATGTAAAACTGATTAACTGTGACAACAACCGCAAAAGCACATTCAGCACATATTTTGCTTAGTCCTTAGTTGGTTTTCTAGCTCTTCCTGCTTGTTGAACTGTTGAGGTTTGTAAGTGGGTTATGACACAAGGATGAACATCACATTTATCACTGCTTGTGATTTCTTGCCTTGTCACTTAACTTTGAAATTATCAGCTAAAGCAAGCACAATATCAGTGGACAATATCTTTGTTTTTTTGTAACTGACATAATTATTTTTTTTTTATTTGCATTTGACGAGATTACGATTTGCTTTTAGGAGATCTTGTTTTAGGGAGCAGAAATTAACCTGTGCAAGTTGGTAGATACTCAGTTCCATCAGACCTTCCTTATTAGACCTCTCAATTCCATGTTCTTATTAAAAAATTATGTTCAATGTGCATAAAATAATAACGTTCAGTTATAATCTTCAAGGTGCATGTAATAGTCTTCAAGCAATAATCTTTTCAACCTACAGTAGATTATAATAGAATATGAGATAAGATAAGATGAGATATCACTTTATTGATTCCAGAAAGGAAATTGTTCCAGCAGCATACGAATGATGCAAAGCAACTTGAGCACCGTATAAGAATGAACTAAAGATAGATACAAATACTGTGCAGGTACTGTGCAGATTTTACAGATAAGTACAGATAAAGTGATCTGTGCATATACTGTCCATATATATGCATGTATGTGCAAATAACTCAGTCATGTAAATGTTCATAATGAAAAATTATATACAATACAAAAATATGCAAATTTATTGCGACATTATTGTTGCCTGTGCATGGTAATTATTAGTTAATGGGGATATAGTTGTGCATGATATCAATAAGTGTATTTGCCTGGGTTTATTATCCAGACTGACTTCTCCCTTCTTAAGCCCAGTGTTGCTAGGATAGGCTCCTGATTCACTGTGATCCTGACCAGTATGTAAAATATTTTTTTAAAACAGGATTCCTAAAACAAACAATACTTCTATGACAGCACTGTATTATTAACTGCTCTAACATGAGGATGTTTTTAATTTTTCTAACTCACTTAGGATCTGGAGAGCACCTGATAAATGCAGTAAATGTAAATGAACGGTCATGTGAAAGAATTAAGACACCCAGGAAGCCTGTGGGTTTTTTTTTAAATATATTTAAAAATATGGGCTACCTTAATTTTAAAAATATTGGAGGATTTGAGTAATATAATTAAACAAATAAAAACAAAAAGAATGGCCTTTTTTTAAATGATCTCTAAAATGTAATTGTGTAATAACAAACTGAATATTTAATTTTTGACCTAATTGACCTTTAATTGACCATCATTTTTTCTCATGACTACATATCTTCACTTCTGTGATGATACACTGCATGGACGTTGAAACAAATTTATGTTCTTCCAATACATTTTGTTGAAAAAATAACAATTCGGCTGAATACTTTTTTATAGCATTTTTCCTTTTAGTTCAAAGTCACACACATCTACACTGCTGTCCATGAGATGAAAAAAAAAGGAAATGTGCACACATGCAGTCACAGCCCTGGAGAGTCACAGAACTATTGCTCATTTATCTACTGATACAACTCATCATCAGTATTAGAAGAGGGGAGAAATCTCTGTTTCAACCTATTAACACTTCTGCTTTTTTTATTTTGTTCCCAGTGCTGGGGATCTCTTGCTCTGCACATTTTAGGTGTTATACATGTCCTCTCCCAGCCCTGAATCAGCTCATAAAGGACTTGATAATTAGCTGACCAGTCAGTCATAGCGATCCACTGGACTTGAATTGAGCAACACAACTCTAGTCTGTCATTTTCTTTCCATTAATACTGGGGTCAGAAAGTCTGTGTGAATTAGTCAGGCTTTCTAATGTGATGAAACCATAAGGCCATGTTATTATCAGAGCATGAAAAAGTAATTAGAAAGAATTGGTTGTACTTAATAAATGGTTATTATGGCAAATGAAAATGTATTATATATTTATCTCATGATTTTTAAGGGGAAGGAAATTTCTTTAAAAAAAAATAGAAAGATCTCTATCGATGTGCTGGGATACTTAATAGGTTTGCCAGAGTAGTGATCGACTGTGAGCTGCTTCTGTTGATGAAATGTCTGCGGCTTGGCCAGGTCTATTTTTCAGACTTCCGGTGAGACTGAATTTTTCCAGTCATTAGTAATATTATAAATACTGTTTTGAAAGAAGGAAAGGTTGAGTCTGTGTGAAATAGAGATCTCATAGTTACTTACAGTATAATAACACCTACAGCTTTTTGCTGCTTTCAGGTATAAATCTTGAAGTTTATTAACCCTTTTCCTTGATGCATGCTAAACTAGTATTGTTTACTGTATTACTTCTTATTACCAAAAAACCTTAAGCTTTAGCATGAATAAGCAATTCATGTTTAATAGAGTAAGTTAATACCAGGATTAATCCATATTTGCTAAATTTATACACCTGATATATTGCAATGGATGTTTATTTGCAGTCAGGTCTAAAAATAAGTCAGCAAGATGGTGGAACACATGCAGTAGCTAATGATGCTTTAGCTCCAGGGTCCACAGTCTGATTCTGAGTCACTGTTACTGACTGTATGAACATTCTCCTAGTTTTCTCTCTCAGGGTTCTCCCAAAATCTGGGAATAGATGTCTGTGTGTGCATGGTCGCCTGTGATGGACTGCACCTGTTTATCCAGGATAGACTCTGGATCCAGTGTGTCCCTGGCCAATATAAAGCGGTTACTGCAAATAAATGAATAAATGTTACCATGATGGCACAAAGCAAATTCACATTTCCTTTCCCTGCTCCATAGAGGAATAAAACTGATGGTCATTTCTGGTAGCACATTACATCTGTCTGCTATTGACTTAGCTCTCAGCCTCCTCTGATCGCCTCTGACTCGGCAGTCAGTTTAATCTTTGTCAAACAAATCAGTGGATCTGCTGATGATGTTGATCTTTATAATCTTGTCCAGTGTAGCCCAGTCATTTCATCCTGCCAGATCTACATCCATAAGAATTGTTAAAAACAATGTGAGGAATATGAATGTAAAAAAACATTCAGCAAGAAAAGTAGAGTAAAATGAGGCTTTGCAATTGAGAGTTTGCACTGGGGATGGTGGGAGTTATGTATGTGTGTACTGTATACGATAAATAAGCTTATTACGGGTTATTATAGTTATTATGGTGTGGAAGTGCAGTGGGTGGGTCAGAGGATATGTGACTGGAAAATAATGTGTTTCTATTTTCCTCACACTTATACAACATACTGACTAATGTCTTTCTGCAATTCACATTGATAGATATTCATTTTTTATGCTCTGTCCTTTGATTCTGTTTATAGGGCAACATTAGGAGTGTTTTAGTCCCTTCAGACTTTTTTCCTCACCCCAGTTGCTTATACGTCACACAGATTTTGATTCAGGGTCACCAGCCACATTTAACTTTCAGTGTCCCTATTTCTACAACAAAGTCCACTTGTATCCTCACGTTGCTACAAAACTGTGTCACCCTTCCTCACTTGAGCCATCTGTGATGTCTGAGGCCTCATAGACTCATCCATCAGGCCCTCAAATCAGAGCAGTGATCTAAGTGGCAGAAAAACCTTGCATTCCCACATCAGTGTGATCTGCCAAGAGTCTTGCTCTTCTTCTTTTCTTCATCTCTCTCTTCTCTCTGCCCCAATCAGAGTCTCATCTCCTCATAAATACTGCAGCAGGCCGTTAAGGCCGCTTGTGTGAAATGAAGTTTCTATCTCTCCTCAATCCATCACCCGGACCCAATTTTTCAATGCTTTTATTAAATATATTTCTTTCACTTTGCTGAAGGGTACTTGTTAGAATGAATTATTAAACTGTATACATTCAGACACTTAATTTAATCCTGAATCCTACATGCCTGTCTCTTCCCTTGTTTGGTCATTTATTGTTTTTTCAGATAAATCTATTGTCACTGCTATCTTTGTGTCCCATAAACACCATCGATAGTGTTAAATTAGATTATTTTTAACAAATAAAGTTTTGGTACCATCGCCATTATCTTGTTTAGCACCATTTTCATTTTAGGCCATTGGAATTTAATTGTGTGCAAAAATTTGCATCCCCCTTGGTGTCAGTATAAAATCTGATGTACCTCTATTTTAGAGTTTATACTTTATAGATCATAAAGCTCCCTGTTATTTTATTGGTATTGTGCAGAAATATTACACAGATTGAGTCAGCAGTTATATTTATGGTAAGCTCAAACCCTTGCTTTATCAGTGACATGCTCGACTCCTTGTTAAAAAAGACTAATGACTCAAAACAGTCAACACATGGAATCTTCAAACAAGCTAAACCTCTCAAGCAGTTTCCTGTGAGTGCTTAAGTTAAGAGTTAATGGGGTCAACAAAACTAAATATATTGACCTTTCACAGAGCTGGAGAAGCATGTAGAAAGATAAGTAGTATTTATGGATACCATTACCGACAGTGAAGGCAATAATTCAGAAAAGGAAGAAACAGATACAAGATACAAGCAAAAAGTTGAAAAATTATGGGGAAATAAACTGGGGGAGAGATTTACTGACAAAAATCCAAAACAAACATCAGGATACCTGGAGAAAAAAAGTACACCATTATATCACATTCAAATGTATGGTTTTTGTAATGCCAGTATTAATTGCTGCCATATCGCTGTTATCTGTGATTGTTGATTAGCTGTATATTACTAAATGCAACATACAAACTCTTTACTCTGTGTGATGTAATGACTATATATTTTATCAAATCTTTATAATATACTACCTGAAAAAACCCTGGCTGGTATTTAGTTCCTATCTACGGCCCTAAATCCTTTGTGCAGTTTGGGGATTAAAGTTTTTACCTTTCCTGTTACCTGAACTGAGACTTATTTACTGTAATCCATCAAGTTATGATGTGTTATGCTATCTATCTTTATCTATCCCATGTTCACGATGTCTACCTTAAGTTTGGACACAAGGTTAAATGTGTAAATGGCTGACACCACAATTCAAAAATAGAGTCAGTTAAGCTGAACAGTGTACAGTAAGTACATAGTAACACCATACCATGGATAGACCTGGGGTTATTCCAAGAGGCTTAAAATAAAATCCATTCTTATCTGTCTGTTACAATCTAAACATGTAGTTTATTTTTCTTCAATTATTCAGGTCACTTATGGAATTTGGTTGTAAATCCAGTCTGATCTGTATGTCAGTTTGCAGTCATTGTCCTGAAGTCTGATCTGGTGTTGAGTTTGATTTATACCAATGTTGTAGATGACTGAGTCAGTGAGCCCAGATGGCTCCTAGACTCCTGTTTTAGCTTGGAGGTCAACTTGAATCCAATACCACAGTTCCTGTTAGAATTAGACACTTTGCATGTCCTGCAGTCTATAATACCTGTCACCTCTGTAAAACCCTGGACAGGACAAGAAAAGCATCATATGATTTTGTGTAAAAGATTCAATAAATTGTGCACATGACAATGGGATTCTATGTATATAAAGATCAAAATATTAATGGTCAATATGCATGATTTCCTTTTTTACATTTTGAACACTTTTTCTATTTTTATTTGAAAATGTATGGTTTTTGGTAAAGATAACATTCCTGCTAAGAGTTTGATGTATTTTCATCAACAGCTGTGCAATTCTCATGGAAATGATTTACAATAAATTAAGTGGCATTTAAGTGACAGTATTAATTTTTTTCATGTGTATGATACATTAAATTGTGCTGACAGTATGTGAACAAATTAAAAAATTGTCATTTTTGTAAACCTCGCATCTTTCTGGCATCTCTATCTCTCTCACACACACACACAAACACACACACACCTTTCCGATATTAGTTTGCAATTAGAAGAAAAGCTGGAACAGAGTCTTGTGCTCACAGCAAGGTGTGAAATGTTGTCTATAAATCATTCCCATTGTCATAATACGCCAAAGGTTGCACTGTGTCCCAGTTAAGCCAAACATAGAAACTATCTTACAACGATGTGAATGATAATTGTTTTTCTGTGGGTAGGGCTGCATATTTGTCTGTGTACTTGGTTCTTGCATCAGTGACAGTGACACTGTAGAGCTAGTGAACTGACATCTCTCATATGTCTCGGAGGACTTGTCTTCTGCGTTGCTTTTGTGTCTCAGGCGATACCGTTTGGTACTGAGAGTTCAGTCTGTTTTGTCAGGTGTGAAATATTTTTCACATTGCATCCATTTCCTAAGATTTTTGTTTCACTTGTAAATGAAGTGAAGGCCACGTGAGAAACAATCCACTGAATAACTGGTTTACTTTGGCACATTACTTCCTTTTTCAAGTTTAACAAAAACAAAAGAAAAATTATAGTAACGTAACTGTAGGTGTTTTCTACTGCCTGATCTGATCATAACACATTTTTACTGTTGTGGCCCTACTGTCTGATTCTGATCTTGATACGTCTGAACATATACACTTATGATTCACTCTTTTCTCCAAAGGATATCCCCTCCTTCGTTATGTCAGGGGTCTGTGGTTTCTGATTCATTCAATGGTGAGAAAAACCTGCACGGATACGGACTGAACTTGTTAACCTGAAGTGTGACTACATATAAGATTTTGTTTTAGAGTATTAAAATAAGCAGTATTAAGTCTGATATATTTCCACAAACAAAGTCAAAATGTAGGTGCCAATCAATAGTTTGTCTATGACCTACAGATGATGTTCAGTCTTAAGGCCCACAGCTATGTTTAAGCCTTTTGACATCATTTGAAGGTCCATCAGGCCTCTTTGTGTTGGTGTGCTGTTGGAATCCTCCTAAGATATCTGTGTGAACTCTGGCTAAATCAGCTCGCCTGCCTGTTCTGCCGCTCTGAACAAACACAGACATTTACTCTTCTATTATTCTTTATTTTGCCATAAATCCCAGCTCCCTTTCTCTGTCACCCAGCCAGACTGAAGGGACAAGGAGAAGAATGGAAGCTTTAGATTTATGACAGACTTGGTGATCAGCTATTATTCTTATCCTTGTTAAGCAAAATTGCTACTCAGATCAGACCACATAGAGCAATACTGTGGATCCCCAGCTGCACTTTAAAACATACTGAATCAGTGCAGAATCAGCTGATCAGAGAACAACCTGCAGACTATCAAGGGATTTGGAGTGTGCACTTTGGGAAGAGCGAAGCACTGCAAGTGCTAAGGTGCTATAATCAGGCATCGCCTCTGAGCCACCCAGTCCGCTCGTGTGTCTTCTCTGTCCTTCTCGCTTGCACAGCACAAGGGCAAATACTGAAGCATGTAAGCATTGTCTGGCTAATCAAATGTAGGCAAAGTCATGCTGTTAAGCAATCATCTTTTTTGGCTTCTTTTGAGGGTTGGAGTCTGTGGCTTCCAGATGGTGTGTGTATGTGTGTGTGTGTGTGTGTGTGTGTGTGTGTGTGTGTGTGTGTGGGGACCGGGACACAGGATGAGGTTAGACAGGCTCCACGAATGGCCCAGTCCGATCCTGCCAAGATCAGGATCCGCTCCCATGGAAAGGCACAGCTTGTATGGTACAAGCTTGGAGCTTGCACTGGAACATACTACGCAAATGATTCTTCTCCATATGAAGTGTTATATTAGACACAGTCAGCGTTTAATCGAAAGAGAGACATCAAAATTGAATGAATTCCAGAAAGCTCCTGGATGCAGATCTTTTTCTGTTTTTTTTTTTTAATTTTCGTCTGGCCAAATTGCAGAAAATAGATTCTCTAAGGTTGTTCCTGTGATCAGGAAATGCAGATAATGACATATGCTCCTGATAATGAATATCCCCTTGTTTCCGTTAAATGTGCCAAAACAGAGATTGTTGATGGCAGCAATACAGCAGCAGACGGTGGGATGAGGAGAGAGAGAAAGAAACAGTGAGAGTGAGAAAGGATGAGGAAACAGGAGAGTGACAGGAATACAGAGAGCATAGGAGTGAAAAAGGCCATCAACGGGGCAATTCAATTAGCCAGTGTTTATAGGCGGGAGAAAAGGAGGGTGGGAAGCAGAGAGAGAAAGAAAGAGAGAGAGAAGGAGAGAGAGAGTAAGACGACGACATTGACTGCATAAGCTATTAATCATACAGATCTCCGTTCAGGACGAGGTCCCACAAAATGTGACAAAATGTGAGTACCACAGATAAATGAGAAAGGAACCAATTAGAGCTGATCCAGGAGAGGGTTTGCTTATTCTCATTTATTACAGAAGAAATTGCAGCTGTGAAATAAGAAATTTCACAGTGATTGCAAGTTTCTGTTTTTTTTTTTAAAGTACGGTCTTCTGGAAATAAAAAAAGAATATAATCTAGTACCATTTTGTACATGTCCATTTTTATATATTTATATATTCCATACACAGTTAGGTGTAGAGGTTTCTAGAGCTTATATGTGTGACCAAAAAAAACATTTAAATAAGAGGATGTAAAAGGAAAAAGAAGTGCCTGAATGAGTCGTTTTAATTCTTAGCATTTTACTAATAATTCTAAAAAAATCTGTGAAACCTCACACATTCAATATCTTATAAAATGCAGTAAATTACATTTCATGTCTGGATTGATTGCAAATTTTTGCACTTGACTGTATGAAGGATATGATTTTACATGCACAGAAGGATGTCCCCTACAGGCAGAGTGAACAGAAATGTATACTGTGGTTAATTTCTGCACACAGTTTGCCTCCTTTGCCCTCACATCATTTGCATGTAAATTAAAATAAGATTCTGTAAGATTACAATCTGTTATTCTGCATAGATTTAAAGGAGATATGATGAGTTATGTTTCTCTCTCTCTCTCTCTCTCTCTCTCTCTCTCTCTTTTGTTCTTTTATATCTCCCAGGTCTAACTGGCTGAAGCCATGTTGTGGGAGGAGGGCAGCTCTTTGGCAGGTGTGTTTGCTGAGTGCAGGTTTTAACTGTTTGCTGGTGGCGTGTGTTATTCTGGTGGTGGTGCTGCTGACTCTGGAGCTGCTCATCGACACCCGGCTCCTGCAGTGTGAGTACCAGATCATCCAAACTGACCCAGGGGCTGCAGCCCCAGAGTGTTCAGATACCTCTGTAAATAAAACCGTACCAAGGTGCCTAATCACAGAGATTCTCTGGGGTGGGAATCTTTTATTTTGATATATTCTGACCAATAATGGAATATATTTTTTCCGACAGCAATTCTTTGCGCATTATGATTTGGATAATAGATGCGGGGGGGCACGGTGGCTTAGTGGTTAGCACGTTTGCCTCACACCTCCAGGAGGTCGATTCCCGCATCCGCCTTGTGTGTGTGGAGTTTGCATGTTCTCCCCGTGCCTCGGGGGTTACCTCCGGGTACTCCGGTTTCCTCCCCCGGTCCAAAGACATGCATGGTAGGTTGATTGGCATTTCTGGAAAAATTGTCTGTAGTGTGTGAGTGAATGAGAGTGCCCTGCAATGTGCCCTGCGATGGGTTGGCACTCCGTCCAGGGTGTAATCCTGCCTTGATGCCTAATGACACCTGAGGCACAGGCTCCCCATGACCCGAGGTAGTTCGACTAAGCGGTAGAAAATGAATGAATGAATAAATAATAAATGCTTGATTGATTGATTGATTGATTGATTGATGCACAGCACATTGGTGTAGTCAGTAGCATTGCCATCAAATTCTTAAACAGCTTTTTGTGCTGTTGCAATATGACACATTTTATGTCTTAGTCAGTAGCAATACCTTAATCAACCTTAATCACATTTCTCCGCAGTGGTACAATCTAATACTTTACTGCCCCGGTATTATTGAAAAGCTGTACTGTTGAAACTTGTTCTGTATATTTGATTGGCATGAATACCCACAATTACACATCACAATTATCATGAGCTTTCCTGTCATTGCTGACTTAGTCTATGCCTTGGAAAAATTGGAAAATACAGCAGAAGTGTTTTCCCATGTGACCTTATTGCATCATACCACAGTGAGCCAAGCAGGTCTACATGATCTGAGACTAGATACATGCTCTTCTTCATTACAAGTGGTCCACACACCAGCACATAGCCTAGAGCACAGCACACAGCTATAGCATAGATGACAGCAGCCATAAGTCAGCCTCAATCCCTGTGTCATGTCTGGCCTTTTAAAAGTCCTACTAGACAGATTGAGAAGGAATGGGTGAGAGGAAGACAAATGCCAAGCTAGAGATTAGCAGAAGAGTAGATGAAGGGACAGCAGCGCAGCCACCTGGATTAACGGATGGAGAGAGATGAATGGACTGATGGATAGATTAGCGAACGAGATAAACAAAGACAGATGGGCAAGGAGATGGTGTATGAAGAAAAAGTAAAGCAGAAGGGAGACAGCTGAAAGCAGCACAGTGATTATCCATAATTGGGCTGATAAATAGACAAGCAGGCAGAGGTAAAGCACTGAGAGTGAGCTTGACTGGCCCTGTGGGAGTGGACGGGTGTATCTGAATAACATAAATACCTGACATGCTTTCAGTTCAGACGGATGTTTTAATAGGAGCCAAAGCCTTTCATGTCATCTGAATAGGAGGCAGCTATGTGTGGGAAATTTCCTTCTACCCTAGAGGTGTTCATTTAAGGTCATTAGTAAGGAAACAGTGTTCATGTGAAGTTCATTACAAATCCATTAATTTTAGCATGTGATGAAATGAATTAAGAAACGTCTGTATTATTAAACCTGTATGCTTTAAGTACATGTACTGTACATGTAGAGAATTAAATTTTATTTGAGCAGTTAGAACGTCTTGACAAAACTCTGTGGTATTTTGATTAAATGCTTCCTGTTGTTTGTGTCTTATGTCCTCAGTTACCAATGCGTCCCAGTTTGCTGGCATTATTCACTGGATCAGCCTAGTCATTCTCTCCATATTCTTCACTGAGGTGTGTGTGTGTGTGGGTGTGTGTGTGTGTATGACTTGGAAACCTGATCAATTTTAGTTGTCTTTTATCTATCAAAGTCCCACAGACAGATTTAAATGAATTTCTGTTGTATGAAAATGTGTAATTTATGATGGAACAAAATTTTGATGAAGAAATGAAAGTTTAAATTCTGTTTTGCTGAGGTGTTCATTTTCCTACAACTCATTCAGCATGTGCAAGCAGTAGTGATTTGAATAGCTTCTACTGCTGCTCATAATCCTTTTAATTTAGTATTTTGCCATCCAATTAGAAATTCTTCTGCAAACTCATTATCTAGATTTTCTGCATTGATTGGGCTGGAAATGTGCATGGGTCTGTCTTTTTTCTTTATGGATTCTCCTCTACGTTCTATGCATACTTTCTGCTTTAGATGAAGCACTTCTTTTTAAAACATATGTGAATGGTCTGTGAAAAATCTGTTTTTGTTCTTCTGTTCTCTGTGACTTTTCTCTGTCTGCTCTCCGCCAATCTCTCTCTCTCTCTCTCTCTCTCTCTCTCTTTCTGTCTATCTTTCTGTCTCTCTCAGACTGTCTTCAGGATTGTGGTGCTGGGGATATGGGATTACATAGAGAACAAAGTTGAGGTAAGCTCCTCAGGGACTCATTAATATAGGAAAGGGAGACAGAGAGAGCAAGGTAATGAGGAAGGAGACTTTCTCTTTATCTGCTGCAGTGTCATGCTCTCAATGTCACAGCTGTGTTGTAGCAGCACCGCTGTGCACCGTGTATATACTGTTCACCAATCAGCTTTGGTTTCTGTTCCAAGACAAACTGTGTAAAGTTGCCATATGGAAGAATATATGCATGTCTAACAGCATTGCATAATTAAATGCTCATAATTACATTTTTAAAAAGGCAGTTGTTGTTCCTTAGCATTCAGATACAATGTTTTGCATTGTGTTCAGTGTTTAACAGACTGAAACAAAAGGTGTTCACGCTATCATTAGGGGAATCCACACAATGCCACAGTCATCTGTGACTGGGAGTCTAGAGGGCTGGTGTTAGTCTCTATCCTCAATCAAAACAACACTAAACAATCATTGTTGTCTGTATGCTCATGCATGGTTGTTAGTCACTAATATGTGATAGGGGATAGCTGGCTAGTGATGGGATGTGGCAAATAATCGAATTGGGAAGAGGCAAAAAATCTGTTTCCATATTCACATAAAGGCAAATATAGTTACATTTTCAATGAGTTTATCAATATAATAAAGTCGCTGCACAATTATAAACGCTTTATCATTATTGCTGAACGGGAGCTTAGTGTTTAACATGTATGCCTCGCTCCTCTGAGGTTGGGAGCTTAATTCCCATCTTTGCCATGTGTGCCTGGAGTTTGCTTGTTCTCCACATGCTGCAGGAGTTTCCTCCAGATACTTTGGATTCCTCCCTCAGTCCATAGACATGCATTGTAACCTAATTGGCATCTCTAAATTGTCTAAAGTGTAGGAATGTGAGTGTTTCTGCTTTTGTGCCCTGTGTTGGGTTGGCACCCCATCCAGAGTGTCCCCCACCTTGTGGCTTACATTTTGCTGGGACAGACTCCAGGTTTCAGTGGTACCATATATGGATGGATGGTGGAATGGATATTTACTTATACTGTAAACTTTTTTTTTACCTATAATATGCCATTTACCATGATTTAACACAATAACATAAATTGTGAAAAAATGTTGCATTATTTACATAAGCATTATACTGGTTTTGTTCACTACATTTTCCAATTTAGTTGTATATATTGAAGCAGGGTAACACAGTGGGTAGTGTTGCTGCCACACCGCTCCAAGGTCTGGGCATGGATCCCATAGTTCTGTTACTATCTGTACTAGGTTTCACATGTTCTCCCTGTGGCTACATACTTTTTCACACAAAAATATGCTAGTAGATGAATTGGCAACTCAAATGTTGCAATGTTCCTAGATGTTAGCGTGTGACTGTGACTGTATGTGCATTATTTTGTGATTTTTATTCTTGTAAAGGGTCAGTGAAATAATAAATATAGCTGTATGGTGTGTGTTTGTTTGTGTGTGTGTGGTGGCTTTAGGTGTTTGATGGTGCTGTGATTGTTCTCTCCTTGGCCCCAATGGTTGCCTCCACTGTTGCTAATGGACCCAGCAGTCCCTGGGATGCCATTAGCCTCATCATCACTCTTCGCATATGGAGGGTCAAGAGAATTATTGATGGTAAGCAAAACCCCTGCACTGCACTCATCTTCCTGCACTTTATCTTTTCTTTCTTCTATTGTATTGCCTTGCCTTGTTTTGTTATTTTATTGCCCCTAGTTTAGGCTTTTTTTCCATTCAGACAAAAATCACAAAGCTGTTTTATACAGATATTCTAGGAAATTGTCAAATAGATGTGATAAAATATGATAATGTGATAGTTTCTTTATGTTGTGGGAAAAAATCCTTTCCTGGAAAATTTAAAGTGCTAATCAAAAGAATTGACTCCCACAAATAAGTGCGTATTGTGTCAGCTAGTCATTATAACTCTATTTTACCATCAATCAAGTCCTTCTTGAGCAGCTCAGCCAGGATGCATTTGATTAAAATTCATGGTGACCTCTCCTGTCTATAGCAGTTAAGCACAGCTCCTATTAATGCAGGTGTTTGCAGGGCCGATGAGTTCGGCTGGTCACCTTTGTTCCCCTCGCATGACTCAGTTTCAGGCCAGGTTGTCTATTGCTGGAACAGGATTGCAAAAAAGTCTGCCTTTTTGCTTCACTCTTCTGTTGACGTTTAATTTACTTCCATGTCCATACTGATATATTAGTAAATTAGTCTTCTGGATGGTGCTAAGAATTTTCATTGCTTATTCATTTCACTTTGTATTGGGTGGTGAATTTTCATTTAGGCCATGTTTCAACCTGCTTCTGGTGCATTTGTATAAATCCTGCACCCTGAAATCAGTGTGTGTTTCACTCAGCAGTGTGTAAATACTGACTTCTCTAAATGTGTCTTTGCCTGCTTAGTTTCATCTTTGAGTTATTGGATCTGTTAGAGAGTGTGCAGTCAGCAGAAAATGTGCAAAGACAAATTAATACTGTCACCCCTGCTTTACAAGAGCAGGCAACTCCTGCGTTGTTTATTTTCAGGTAGTTGCCAGCACAAACACATACACACACACACACACACACACACACACACACACACACACACACACACACACACACTTATATATAAGGGTATTTGTGGGATATTTCTTTCCTTCCAACTTGCTTTAATATAGCTTAATTAGCTATATTAAGCATATTTAATAAAAATTTGTTGATTTTATTTTGCTTTTGTAAAGCGCTTTGAGATGTTCTTTTAAAGGCGCTATAGAAAATAAAGGTTATTATTATTATTATTATATTAATATTAATATAGTGCAATTATTTTAATACATTTGTATTTATCATTATTATTATTATTATTATTATTATTAATAATAATAATAATAATACTTCAGTCACTGAAGTTACTTTTTTATTTATCGTTACTTCAATGCACATTTGTTAAAAGGACTATCCTTTTTTAGTTTTAACACAATGCTGAAATGTTTCTTCCTTTTTTTTGTTTTTATAAAATGACTGGGAAGTTTGGTCCCCACAAAGAGCTAAATACACAGCCATATTATGGCCACTGTTCCTTATTTAATCTATAGACTACAAGCCATATTTTTAAATGAGATTTTTTTTTTTTTTTTTTGCCATTAGAAATATTTTTATTTTTACACTGATCTTTTTCCAAAAATATCTTGCAGCAAGCAACGTTGCCAAGCTGCTGTTAGCCTTTAACATGCATCCATCTGAGCTTTGTGTGAGGTCTTTACTGTAACGCCCTCCTGTGGCTCTCCACTGATTTCACACACAAATACAGAATGGAACACAGGTGTAGAGTTACAAAAATACAAATGAAAACAGTACAGCTGAGAGATCAGTTCCATGTCAGCTGATATTCAGGACTGTTATTACTCAGGTAATAGTCACATATATAGAAAGCACAGAATAAGGGTCCCTCCATAGGGTTATATTTGTGCTTTCCTCCAGAAATAGATCATTATATATGGCAAATGAATTCTATAACGTATATAAACCCAGCATGATAAAACACCCGTCAAGACAGGATGTTGCTCTGGTGGCCTCTTTAAAGCTTCTATGAATAACCCACTTAGAAAGTTGAAACTCTTCACCAAAAAATTAAGCTTAAGGAAAAAATATCAGTCTATTTTTTATATAAATGGAGATTCTGCCTTTTTGGGTCGAGAGATCAACAGAGAATGGCATTTGAATGCTATAATCTATTTGAGTATTGTTGCTGACCATGTGCATCTCTTTATGACCACAATTTACCATCTTCTCATGGCTACTTCCTGCATGATGATGCAGCATGTCACAAAGCAAAAGTCTTCTCAAACTGGTTTTATGAACATGACAAGAAATTCTGTGTTTTTGGTGGATTCCCAGTCACTGGATCTGAATCCAGTAGAACACTGGTATGTGGAAGAATGGGAGATTCACAGCATGAGATTAGCTCAAAAAAATGACAGAAAATCTGTGCCAAAATTGAGCGGAATGTCTAAGGAATGTTTTCAACATCTTGTGGAATCCATGACATGAAGATCTGAGGCTGTTTTGAGAGCAAACAGAGACCCTACACAGTATCAGTGCAGTGTTCCTAACAAAATGTTCAGTGAGTGTATAAAAAAAACAAATGATTAAAACAAAACAGAACCCAAGTGTAGACATTTTGTGTAGTGCCGTGAGGTAAATGTCAGCTGAATAAAAAAAATTCATAGTAATAACATTGACAAGATCTAAACGACATGTTTGCTGTGCAGTTTATACCAGTTTTACTCTTTAAAGTGATGCTGTAGTGCCTGATTGTTTCTGTAGGAGAAGCTTGAGGCATTCAGGACATGCACAGTCACCATAGGCTCAGCATTATGGCTCCAATGATTATAGTCTAATTGAGATGCAGAGTTACATGATGGAGCTCAGCTGGTATAGTCACATTTAGAAGCAGCAGGAATAAGTCTGGCCTGAACTATAATAGAGCCGATAAGTCCATGCGGCAGAAAGCAGACACAGTGTGAGCCTGTCCACAGCCACAGTCTTATTGTGTTGTGCTCTGCTTCCTGGGTGTAAATGCTTCTCACTGGCTAAAAAGAGCAGTCAAGAGTGTCACAGCATCCAGATAAAAGTAGCTTCTCTGTGTAAGCCGTAGCACCATGGCCTGTAATTGAGTTGTTATCGGAGATGTATATCAGACGTGACATATAACAAATAGCCTTTCCTGTTCTGCTTTTTTCCTGTGTCTTTGTTGCTGTAGCGTACATGCTGCAGGTGAAGGTGGAGATGGAGATGGAGCTTCAGCAGTATGAGAAAGCTAAAGCCGTACGGGAGGAGCAGCTAGAGAGACTCACGCAGATCTGTCAAGAGCAGGCGGTGAGACACACACATGTCTTTTACCTCTTCTCACTCAGTTTACCTTTTAAGATTCATAATAATGGTTTTGCATTGTGATATTTGTGTTTTGTTTTATCCCAAATACCTGATTCAACATCTCTGGTAGTTCTCATCAAGAACTGAGTTACATGTCATAGGACAGGCAAAACACAAACATACACACACAAAGATTTGTGAAGATGTAGTTACCAGGACTGATATAAAGAGTCACCACACGTCACAACATTAAATATCACGTCACGTGTTTTTGTGCACCAACAGAGGGCAGCAGTGCCACATAGATCATGTAAGCACACTGCTGATAAACAGAATAGGCTCCGGTCATTTTTTACATAATAAAGTTTTGGTGTATTATTATTTAGCTGCTGTAAATTCTTTAGATTTCCGTAGTTTCTTCAAATAAAAATCATATAGCTTTCAAGCTAAAATATGTCAGTGAACTCCTTGAATTAATTTTTGGGAATTCAGTATTGGTTTAGTTTTATGAAGACTTGAAAATCTGCAAATACTTTGCTTTCTAGGTTTTTTCTTTCTACGTTTTTTTTATTCTACACAAAGAGGGTGAAGATTATTCTAAAAGAAAATGATGATCATGCAAGATATTAAAGACCATCAAAAAGGGAAATGCAAACTTTTCTGTAACAATAAAAGAGTGTCTGTGAAACATGAGACGGACATAATGCATTAAAGTCTTTTTGCTATAAATTAAATTTCTTCGCCTTCTTTGTTTTGTCCTGAGGGCAATCTTCTGCACCCAGCTGTATGTTACATGACTGAGGCAATTGTGCTGAGCTCTCCAGTCAGATAAAAGCTAAGGTCCCATCTATTTCAGCAAGTCTTATCTAACAATCAATAGTGAAAGAGCTCATACATCATAGGAATGTGTTGCTTTTTGCTGAGAGAAAAAGACAAATTAGATAATGAGGGCAATGTCCAAACGTAGGCTCTGGACGGATCTGACATGGAGCTTGTCAATATCGACATTGCAGGTCAGAAGTAAACGTCATTAGAGTATTGATTATGTACAGTGAGTGGTGGTTGATAGGATAAATGAATGGAAATGTCACCTTGGTTGATCTTCAGCAATGTTAGCATTAAAGAAATAAGCAGTAGGAAATTTGTGACAACAACTATTGAATTAAACACTTGCAGGAAACAGGAGGATGTGGTAGCCTTGTGGTTAAGGTGTTGGACTACTGCACAGAAAGCTGTGAGTTAAAATCCTAGGTCCACCAAGCTGCCACCATTAGGCCCCTGAGCAAGGCCCTTAAACTCAATTGCTCAGTTTGATAATAAAACATCGCTCTGGATAAAGGTGTCTGCCAAATGTGGTAAATGAAACAGATAGCAGCTATAGCTTGCAGAGCTAAGTACTTTCTTTCTTTTAAGGAAAAAATACATGTAAAAAGTTTTTTCAGGAAGTGGTAGGTCATTAGTTAAGGAAATCTAATGAACAATTTATTATTCACAATATTTTTTATTTTTCTTTCTGATCGTGGAATAAACGGAAAAGATTGGAATTTGATTTGAAAAAGGTTTTTTTTAATTTTTTTTGGAAATGGAAATGTTATTATATAAATGGTCTTATAAAGAGGATTTTTAAGACCATTAAAAATATTTTTTTAATCATATTTATAATTTAAAATATTTATCATATATGCAATGGCCTTGATGCCCGATGACGCCTGAGATAGGCACAGGCTCCCCGTGACCCGAGGTAGTTCGGATAAGCGGTAGAAGATGAATGAATGAATATATGCAATGCAAATTTAATTTCTTTAACTCCCCTTATCTGAGACTATAATGGTTTATTTATAATAATGCAGAGTTGCTGATAAGTAATACAGTTTTTTAACCTTCACATTCAATAATTGATAAAGTTTCTGTGATGTGAAATATCTTATTCTGTTTATTTTGTCAGTTTGAGATCAGGCAGTTGCGAGCTCATCTGGCTCAGCAGGATCTGGATCTGGTTGCTGAACGTGAAGCTGCTATGCAGATCCATCATGTATGGGGAAAGCAGAGCAGCTTTCAGGAGGTGGATGGACTCGGACCTGCAGCCGCCGGCACTGAGGGAAGAGGCAAGAGGAGAGAGCCAGGAGCTCCTACAGGTAAAGACATGAGTCCTCGTAGTGTCCAGTCACACTAGCAAGGCTGCAGGTTAGTCCTGTGTATGTGCAGGTTTCAGGCACACTATTAAAAACTAACTCAAACAGGAACTTTGTTCTGTTTCTCATTCACTGTTGACCAACTGGTTACCAAACCCAGCGTGATGTCATCATGAACAGAAATTATTCGGATTCGATTTTCGGTAAATGTAAATTGTTAATGGCTAGTTAATGAATATAATGAAATATAATTACATTAAAATTATGATAGCATTGTAAGACCATTATATACTCACTAAAACATTACATTATTAACCCTCCCCTAAATATAATGGCTATTTACAGTGAGCTGCAAAATTTCGGTAAGTATCTAAAGTATTTACAGTAAATTTTAAAAAATATGCCAGAAATTGTACCTAATGTTTTTGTTGAAAGTGTTACACAAATTGAACTGAATTAAACATTAATTTAAATAGATTTATTACAAATATAACAAAATCATTTGTCACAGTAATGAACGCTTTACGTGAATAATGAAGAAATTCATATAAACAAAATGTAACTAGGGCATTTTCTCATTTATATTCTTCTGTGTTTAGCAACTATTAAACTATTGCTGTTTCATTCATTCACTTATTTTTTTATAAAGCACTTTTTCCTGAAAATTCACAACAGATGGAAGCCAATCCATCACAGTGCACCATGCAGAACCACACACACACACACACACACACACACACACACACACACACACACAACTAGGAGCAATTTTAGCATAGACAGTCTGCCTAACTGCATGTCTTTGGACAAGTGACGAAAACCAGGGAATCTGGAAGAAACCCAAATGAACTTGAAGAGAATGTGCAGCACAACATTACCTGTGGCACCAATAAAGCTTTTCTTCCTGTGTCTCTCAGATAAGCTGACCAAATTCTTTGAGTTGTATTGTCAGCATAGGGAAGTTTACAGAATACACAAAAAGAGAGACAAAGTTGTGTTTATTTTTATCAATCAGACAACACCTTTAAAAATAAAAATGTCTGTAATTTGGAGGTTTAAACCGTAGCACAGAGGGGACATAAACGGAACATGGTTTAAGCATATTGTGGTCAACAACTACAATAATATTTCACTAAGCACAAACGTAAGCACATGGAGTTCTCTAGACAGTACAGGACCTTTGAAAATAGTTCTGTGGATTTTGCCTGAAACATGGTTATTTAGATAAAAACCTACAGTAATCCCTACTGTTCAGTATGGTGGAAGTTCTGGGGCTCTCTTTCCTTGGGAGCCTTGTTACTGTATATGTGATCAATCAGAAATTAACTGAGCTATTATCAATGTCCCTTAGTATTGTTAGCAGGTACCAAAACTATACCATGACAACATAAACCATTACCTAGTGCTGGACCACAGACTATTGAAAAATAAGTTTTACATGACTAAAGTGTAGGAATATTATATGACTACAGTATTAAAGGCTTTTATTCCTTTGGTGTGAAATGGATATTTTATAGCAGGATGATAAAATGTGATCAGGTCGGTATGGTTGACTTGTACAAAGCAAGAATTAGGGGAGAATTACATTTTCAGCAAGGATAATGTCCTGTTTTCAAAAAAATGTCAATTTATTGTTAACTAATTTCATTGCATATGGAAGACATGATTAAAAAAGTTGTCTTATTAAAGTCTCTTGCACTCAATATATAAACATCATAAACAGAATATTACTCTCTCTATAATACACTTAAAATCTGAATGATATATGCTCCAAAATATCGCAAAATATAGCTGTGTGTTGTGTGCATGATGTCAGCTCACACTGGGATCTGTATAGCTACAGCTGACGTGCTACACACACCCACAGTGCTCTGTGCATTGGGCCATGTTTCTCCTAAAAGCGTACTCAGATATGGCATAAACATCTGTTCCTTTCACCTGAAAAGACCACAAAGGCCTGCCAGCAAGCTACACTCTAGCCCCCAGAGGATTGTGGGAGCAGGACCCCGGCGTGTGGCTTTTTCTCATCAGAAGAGCGTCTGGACAAAAAGGGCTGTTGGAGTGGCGCCTGACCTCAGGGGAGCGTTCAGAGAAAAACGAGAGAGAGCTAGAGGAGCCTGAGGCTGTGTGTTTTAGTGGCCAAGTCTTATTCACGTCATGGCAGGAGTGGACAAGAGATCCCGAAGACAAAGACCCTCTTTTTGATTTGTGCCAGTGCTTCCCAATGACGTAATGAATGTTCAGAAATGATTAGGACATGGCTATGTTCTGGTCATGCTGTGAATATTTATTGCCATTTTCTGCACCCAAGAGACTCTAAGACTCACTTGTTTGAATTATTGCTTTGGATGTCCCCGTATTTCCACCACAGAAATTCTTCACGTTTCGAAAAGAGATAGGAAAAGTAAATAAAGGGGGACGATAAGATGATCAGGTTTTGACAGAGCATAAAATTCAAAGCCAAATGAGTGGCTGAAGCTGTCAGGCAGGGAGGTCAAAGCTCAGAGCACACACCACAAGCACCACTACAGGGGCATTAAATCACCTGAGTCTGCCTCAAGTGCATTCACTCTCGTACTCCCGCACACTTTCTCACCCTGTCTTTCTCCTTTTCTGTGTCTCAATCGGAGTGAAGAATAAAAGCAGACAGCTTTTACACAGTGTGTGCTCCTCCTTCTCCTCATGTGTTATTTATCCCAGAGTGATTGTCTTGCTGGTGTTTTAGGCCACTACATCTCTCCTTCTGAGCCACTGTCATATAAATATTTTAAACAGTAAAAAATGAATGACATAAAGGCGCTGGGAGTAGTGCTGTGTCTCCAGGGATGAAGGAGTGGCACTTAGAGAGTGGCAGCCTTCCCATTCCGCCTAGTGGATCGTATTTATCCATGTAGCTCACTTATCCAGAGTCTGACGCCTAAGCTCCAGTCCTACCTGGTCCACTCTTTAAGGTTACACTAGACTATCTTAGTCATTACACTTCAATCATATATCACATGTAATTTATGTTTAACTAAAATACTACGTCACATCCCAGTGTGCTTGTCCGATGAAAAATTAGCAGCAATAATAATCCGACTTGTGTTTTTATGTCACGTGAATGATTGCTTTTGTTTCGTTTCAGAAAACATCACTCAAGATGACATGAACAATTACATCAGCCAGTATTACAGTGAGCCAAGTAGTGGTAAGAAAAATATTGATAATATGAGAACATTGCATGTATTGTATGCTTGTTCAACAATAATAAAAAAAAATCAACAACAACAAAAAAGCTTGTGTTCCATCATCAGGGGACTGTGCAAAGGTATACCTAGGATACGTTAAGAAAAGCCATCTACTGGATTCCACACACATGCAACGAGCATGACTTCCTTCCAGTTGGAGAAACCGAACCCATTTGGGGTCATCTGTTAGCTCATGTGTAATCCAGTTAACATTCCTCTCAAAGTGGGGCGTGCTTATTGTACTGAAAAAAAATGTGACACCACATCCATGTGTGTCCTCACTAAACATCACAATCCAATGCCATCATCTTTAATATGCACTTGGCTCTTTGGTGTCTATGTGCTGTCAGACATATAGTGTAGCTGCAGTGATATAGGAGGGTCAGAATCAGGTACCAGAAAATGTGAGGTAAATATGGAAGGTTGTGATTGTTGTCCACCACTCAAAGTTTTCTTCAGTTGCTGAGGCTTGTAGTTTTCTAAACTTTAGTTTTAGCCTATGTGATCAAGAAACGCTTATTTGTAAAGTTTGACATATAACATTTAAAGACATAGAAACTGAAGAAGGCTTATGGTTAGGATTCATTGACCAGCTATGTTTGTCTGCTAGTAAGCAGAAAGTTGTTAACTGATAATTCCAGAACTACGGCAAAAATAATAAACTGGTTTTTGTTGCAGATATTGGTGTTCCAGAGCCAGGTGCACGCATCATAACTACTGCAGCCATAGACGTGCACCTGCCCACCAATCCATGTCAGATGCCTCCATCTTTGGTGAGTGCTGATGGACCAGGAAGCTCAGTGAGCGAGGCTCCCAGCAGCACAGTGTCACGCTCCAGCTGCAGCTTCTCGACACGTCAGCACAGCGTTAGCAGCCATACACTGGCCTCCAGTAGCGAGTGCAGCTCCACCGTACGTGAAGCCTCCACTTCTGACTACAGCGGCCAGCATTGTTGCCCACCGCCTTACTGCAGCCCACTGACACTGGGCACACAGGGAGGAGGGCACAACCCCAGCGCTGTGGTCCAGGAACTTCTCTCATCTCTGTCTGAGGACTCGTGTCTGGCTCAGAAGGGCCGAGTGAACCCACTTAACCTGAAGCTCCCTAGTCCAGCCGGCTCAGCTAAGGCCAGCCCCGAGCTGGAGCACAGGGTCAATATTTACAATAAGAGGAACCAAGAGAGTCTGGCTGTGTTCCAGACCAAGCCGTTAATCCACCTGCAGGGAAATGAGCCATTGCTGGACGAGAAGTACAGACTCATGGAGCCTGCAGATTCCCCAATGACTCACATGCCAGACACGTAGGATACGGAGTGCAGCAGCATGGCCACCATCACCAGCTGAAGCAGCTTCCTTCTCTCCGACTCTCTCTATCTCCGTCTCTCTCAGCCAGCACTGTTCACTCTGACTCCCAGGCTTCTTGCTCTTTAGAAGGGCACACTGAGCAAAACACTAAGGATTTTGCTCTCAGTTCTTTCTTCAGAGGGGTTTCAAAACTTCATGGTGAGGAATTGTTGGCATATGTTCTCTCTGTCTCTCTTTCTCTCTCTGTGAAACACTTAATGTGTGTCCCTCCTGCCAAAATAGCACAACCTTCCAGAGCCCAAGGAGAGGCACTTTGGGAGCCATTACTGGAACATTCATCAGGAATTTCCTACTTCAATGTTTGTCCATGTTCAGTGACCGTCTGAAACCAGCAATGGGACACAAACGCACTCAAGCTTTCAGACAGCCACGTAGTATAGAAATGAGGCGGGAATACTTGTGATTCTTTGTGTTCTTATTTCAGGGTTGGGTCGAGGTGATGGGTCAACGAGGTAATCGTTTTTATTCGAGTTATTTATATGAATAATAACACAATGTACAGTGCAGGCCTACTGATCCGACTGCTGCAGGGTTACATTTGATCTGTGTTCAAATGTGTTGAGCTGTGTTACTCAGCCAAATTTCTTACCTTTGCCTTTCTTACTGATGATAACGTTTGTATTCAAAATTCTATGACATGAACAAAGCACGCAACTCAAGTATTTTTAAAAAACCTGCTTAGATTGGATTTGACGGGAGAAAAATTCAGGAATATATTAGCAAGTTTTTTTTTTATGGAATGATAGGGTGAAGAATGTTGTCATAACCCTTAACGTTAACCCAAATCCTTTTAGCATGAGCCTGTGAGAATAAAATTCCTGCTTTTTGATTGAAGCTGAATCCTGAAGACTAATCCTGTATTGTTGATTAAGGCATTTTATATAACTGATCATGGGAGAAATTTTAAAGCAAATAAAAGTCGTTAAAGTCATTGAATCTGGTGTTTTTCATGAAGGATGCCTAAATATTACAGCTATTCTGGAAAACAGAAACAGGGAAAAGAAGACCAGACTAATTGTTTTGCAAAAACTTTTTTTATTTATATTTTTGTTTATTTAAATGATTTATTCCACACTGTAAATCCAGACCAGAGAACTAAATGTGAAATTAGCTTACTCAGTCTAATTGCACTGAAATGCAGGAGCTTGCCCATTAATTAAAGCAATTCAAACCTGCTTTAAAATTATATCACATTTTTCTTTCATAAAGCGGCCTTTATAACAAAAGAAAACTAACAATGGACTGATGAGAGTTGATATTTATTACTCAATAAGGATTGTTTGTGATGCTGTCACACTGACGTATTATATCAGACATCATTAATATACTGACAACTTTATGACTCTATTAAATACAGTAACATGACATGTAGACTCCTGAAAACTTTACCAAAAAAAGAAAGGCCGGATGTGTGCATTAGGAGAGAAGAATGCAGGAGGAATGATGTATCGTAAGGCATGTGTCCTGCACGGTTACAGTCAAGGCTCCTGAGTATGTTCCAGTTAACAGATGAATAATGAATTTCACTTTTTCAGAATCTCAGTCATCTCAGGAACAGCCTATATGTGGGTAGAAAAAAATAGAGGCAAAATCATCTAAGGTTGTCATCATTGCACCAAATCCTGAACAACATACACAACTTTAGGCAGTCACAGCATTTTAAATTTGTAAACAATTCTGCAAAATATTAATATTTTGTGTAGATGCAAAACTTATAATACCAATTGATTAAATTTTAGCACACAATAAAAAAGTAAAAAGCTCAAGAGGGTGAAAACTTATGCAAAGAACTCTATCAGAAGGAGACCAGCAGTTATCCAGCAGTTACTTCCTTAAAGCAAAATACCGGCCGAATTTTTATTTTATTTTATTTTTTTTAAGTGAGGTTATGCAAAGCAGCTGTAAAAGAATAGCATCACCTAAATATATCCCCCAGATCACTTTTCAGTTTCAGGAAGGGGAGAAAGCCTATCTATATTAATCAGTTATCTGAGGAGTAATCAGGTGTAAACTGATCGGTGAGCAACTCCTCGGTCTATCATTACCAATCACTTCTACAGAGTTTGCACACACAAACACATACACACACAAATACACCTGCTCCTGCACTACACATCCTAAATAAAACATGAATGACAGGGCAAACACAGGAAGATAAATGCCGCTAGGTTTATAGGCGCTAAACACCCACAACAGACGGGTGCTGGAGTGTGTGGCAACCCTCTGCCTCCTGCACTTTGCATGCCACTGTAAAACCACAGAAACCAATGGGCCATGTAAAGCACTGGCAAAGGGGCACTGAAAATAAAGGTGAAAGTCTACACCCCAAACACTTGTAGCAACTATCAATTACTTTTCTGCAAAGGAGAGAGAGATGCATGTTATATCTACTTCATGTGAACGTGCAGGCCCCAGTTCAAGACCAGTCTGTTGTAATTAATGCAGGTCAATAATTCAGCAGAAGCACATTTCCATTAGCTGGAATAATGCATGCTGCAAGATTTATAAGGGAAAACGGCAGCTTTCATTTCTCCAGTCTTTCTGCATTTCCGTCCTCTGACTGGAAATGATCAGGTAAACTTTGCACTACGCACACTGGTGAATACACAGGTTACACGATTACATGTGCAATGGCCCTAAAAATATGACTTTAATGATCGTGTTTTATGATTTGTCTGAAGTTTTTACCGTTGAAACCGTAATACTTTGTGTGATTTTGCTTTTCTTTCCTAATCACTGAGAAAGGTTTACCTTGAATAAGTCAGCAACCAGGCCAAAATCAGCAACCTGGAAGATGGGGGCCTCAGGATCCTTGTTGATCGCAACAATAGTCTGGAAAACAAAAGGTTTTTAGCCAGTGTAGCTGTTCTGTCGAGTGGATTTAGAAATGCAAACCTTTTAAATAAAGAATATGAAATAAATTATGTGAATCACAAACTGCCAGATTTCTGTTTCTCCAATTATGTCTTATGGTTCATAACCTATGAACATCACAACATGGAATGAACACCACTGTGATGTAAGCTGATAATAAGCACCAAAAGTTCCTTTTATGCCATAGTGGGGAAAGCATTATTATTATTATTAATTGAAAATCGACATACTTTTAATTGATAAAACTCATTTAAGGTTATGGAAAAATCAGTGAAAGGCATTGTTCCTTTTATCACTTATGCTATAACATTAGCGTCTATTTCACTTTCTTGAAGTTCATTAGACAAAAAACCAAATGCAACTCCTCATGTTACAGAGTTCTGAAACGTTCCAGTTCTGAAAAATGTAAAGTTACACCTTTACCTGTGACAGTCACAAAGTAGTGACGTTGGAGACTTTACAGAAAACCACTATACAAACAATTTTCTACATTTGTAATCCGTATTAAACCTTGTAGCCAAAACTACAGTCCAAGTGTTCGATGAACTCGAAATCGAGTGGTAACAGCAATTAAATCTGTTAATTATAATTCACTGAAAGAGAAGCAGGTGAGTTACAGGGAAAATTTGGCTGGTCTGCCAGACAGTGAAGCACTGTTACAAAGAGCCACACTGACAAGGTACAGATCAGGCAGAAAATGCATGTGAATAATACATGCAGGTAAAAAGCTCCTCCAGATCACATTTAGACTCGCTCTCCAGTTGAGAACACCGTCAAGTTCAATAAAAGACACAACTTGGGTCAGACACTGTGGAAGATTCAGTGCCTGCTACTGGGCAACAGACTACACCAATCATCACTATTTCTATTACAGCTTTTTCTAATAAAAAAAGCAGGAGGTTAATTTGCATAACATCGTGTGGTGATGGTGAAGTATCCTACCTTACTGTCCTTCATTCCAGCAAGATGCTGAATAGCTCCAGAAATTCCAACTGCAATGTACAGCTCCTGTGCACAGAGCAATCGAGTTCAAAATGACATCACATTTAACATGCACTCTGCAATTTGCACCCAAATTTAATACAAAGCAGAACGTTCTCTATAATAATAAAAATAATAATAATAATATTGCCATTCTGCATTATGAATATCAAGCAGAATATTTTGGTGCATGACTCATTTATCTTCAACTAAACAGGTGTCAGTTAAGATTGGTGTTAAAATACTGACTAACTGTTTTCGATTTAACTACTATTAACTTAAACATTTCCTAATTGATCTATCAAATCTAATTATGGTTAGCTCTTTCTTCATTACACTGGCAGTAATGAATCGTTTAAGAACAGAATAACTCATATATTAAGCTTTCAGTGCCTGAGTGAGCTCTTCCCTAATCAGTTCCTGCCTCAGGCAGAAATATGGCAGGTACAAATGTGCTGCTTAAATGCAGAATACTAAATGTGACTGCTGCCTGCAACTAGCACTTATAAAGACTGAGAAACAGCATGTGTCCAGATCTACTGCACAGAATCGAATAAATGTGGAAGCTATAATAAATGTTTTTTCTTCTTCTTCTTTTTTTTAAAAAGCGGAAACCTAATATTTAATTGAAAAGATGTGGTGGTAAGAAAGGTGGTTAGTACAGGCCTTGGGTAACCACATGCTTATATGTAGTATGTCAGTGAAATACCCAAGCACCCCATCTGCAAATTTCTTGCACCAGAGCAGCCTTCCCAAGTAATCCCTCAAAAGCAGTCTCTTAACGGGGTGTAGCGTGAAGGAGCCCCCACCATTCCCTTCCCTTCTTTCACCACCCCTGGTCCCTTGGGACGAGCTTTCTGCTTAATGCACTGCCCTATGAATATTTTAGTGCTGTTTAATGTGACTGGCGTGCTTTCCCAGGAGCACAGCATCAATTTGTGAACACACAGGCAACCTCAGTTCTAAAAGCCAGGCCACATATAACAGTAACAAGGCCAGGCCAATACAGTATTTTGCTCCAGTCCATACTGAGACACAATCATGGGGGAGTCTGAAAGAAAAGTTTGACCTTTAACTCAGAAATGCACAGAAAAAGAACCTGAAGCTTGAACCTGAACCTCCAATGGAGCGAGATTAGAGGAGCGCATACTGGTCATAATGCTACAATTTGTGTCATTGGGACGTAAGAAGTGTATAGAAAACACACCAATCCAATTTTAGAAAAAACACTGAGTTATGGAAGAATATTAATAGTAACTACTACCATGTCCAATGCTAATATGCAAAGCAGGATTTGGAGAAAAACAACCAGCAACTAAAAAAGTAAAAAAAAAATATTTCGGATGCTTTTTTCAGAGGAGAAGAAGCCAAATCTCCTGCACAAGACTATGCTGAGAACGGTTTTAATAGCACTCTGTATGAAGTACAGCTGCTGCTTGCTCTCTAAGGAATTCATAATTCACTTTTTTTTGCCATCCTTTAAAGCAAATTAAAATCATTTAAAATCTTTGCACTGTAAAGGGGGTAAATTCTGTAATGACCAGTGTTGTGTCAAAGCTCTTTTCTCTCTCTCAATTAGTTTCAAGTTAGATCAGCAACATATGCTGACTCCTAGAAAGTGTTTTCTGACACTATTATGGCTGGAGCTGAACATGGGGGGGGGGGGGAGAGAGAGAGAGAGAGAGAGAGAGAGAGAGAGAGAGAGAGAGAGAGAGAGAGAGAGAGAGAGAGAGAGAGCGAGCACGAGAGAGAGAGAGAAGAGAACCCTTGTTTAAAAAAATTATTACTATATAGTAAAATTGAACTTTCATTTAGATTTAAATTGTTCAATAAATATTAAAATTTTTGTTGCACTAACAAAAAAAATCTAGTCATAGAAAAGATGACTAGTCAACTTTATTTTTTATGAATTACAAGTACTAGTCTGAGTATTAAAATCACTTTGAGCTTTCCTTCAGAATGATTACAAACACACAAATGCCATGGAGCATCCGACAAGCTTGTCAAAACATTTGGTGAGCTGGGTTTGAAACTGGGTTGCCTGATTTGAGCCGAGGGCAGACATTTACAGCAGTCTGCTCCACTAATGGCTCTGGTAAATCATTTAAGAGCCTGAATGTGCCATTAACTACATTACGGCAGCTCCAAGCCGCTATAATGTGTGGATAATGACAGTTGGGAGGTCCCACTTGGACCAGATAATGGAAAATTAACCTTTTTAAAAGAGCAACAAGAATCCATCTTTATCCGACTACAAAAAAGACTGTTGGCTTAAAAGTTGGAGCAATCTATCAAATACGTAAGAACGGATAGAGGAAGTAAAGAATAATGCCTTCTGATGAACTATCCGTCATGTTTAGAAACTGTATGAGTATGAGCAGTATGAGCATTAGGAGTCATTTGGAAATCAGTAAATAGCAGTCAAGTTCATCTGCAAATAAACATATTACTTACAGGAGCCACAATCTTTCCTGTCTGTCCAACCTGCAAGTCATTGGGGACATATCCAGCGTCTACAGCAGCTCTGGAGGCACCAACTTGTGAAATAAAAGTATTTTATTCAGTTTATGCCCAAGAAACATGAATTCTTGAGGAAAAAAACTCACTTAACAGATAATCATTTTCAATCACATCATGAACCACACCTAGTAAGGAAAATATTCTAATACTTACCAGCAGCGTTTAACTTGTCAGCCAGATCATACAGCAGCTTGAAGTTCTCACCACTCTTTAGACCTCTGCCTGGTAGGAGACACAGAAAGCAGACAGTCATATAATATAACATTATTGACAAGATTATGACTCGTGTCAAATCGATACTGGCTTGCTTTCCAACCTATTGATTGACCATGCTCAAAAATTATGAGTGATATTCAGCATCATGACACACACTTTAGTTTTGAATTGAATGGATTAGGTCTAAATGAAACACATTCATTTCACTGCATATCAGTAGCCTCCTATTAGCATATAGCAGTTCTTAAGAACAGGCTCTTACCCCCAGACACAACAACCTTGGCCCCAGTGAGTTCAGGTCGGTCACTCTTGGTCAGATTCTGTTCCAGCCACTCAGAGATCCCAACAGGAGCAGCAGGAGACACTACAACAGCAGCAAAACATTCTCTGAACATTCTGTAGTTTGTAGTCTAAATTTCTTTTCAACTATATTGCTCCAAACTCTCATTATAATTGTATTTCACTACACTCTACACCCATGAAAAGCTTTAGAGTAATTTGTTGCCAATATACTAGGTCAAGTACCTTGTTCTGACGTCGCACTTCCTCCCTGTTTAGCAGGTTCGAATGAAGTCCCTCTCACTGTGAAGACCTTGACTTTTTCATTACACTTGACAGTGCAAAGGGCATTTCCTAAGGCGAACACAATACAGAGATTGAAGAGGTTTACACTGTGTCATATAAGGTTTTTCTAAAACACTGCACATGAAGAGTACGTTTTAAGCCAGAGCTACTTCAGAGACACTAAGCAGAGTTTTTAAAACAGGCAAGCTGACAAAAGCATCATTGGTTCCAAATTTCCAAGATTGATTTCTATTGGTTCAGAAGAAACAAACAACCATGTGTACCTGCAGCACTGCACCATTCAATCTGACCTAAATGCTTTAACTGTACTGCAGAACCTTCACCCAATTATAAATTTTCCATTCATTTAATCCATGTGAACGCTCTAGTAGTGTAGAACAGGCTCAGATTTAATTGAATGGCCAATTAAAAATAATTTACGGTACAAAGCAGAAGCCCTACGTGAAAGATGTTACAAGAAGATTGCAAAAATGAACTACATATATACTTGCCAAAAGATAAAGTGGTTAAAGACAGCATTTATTACACATTCTTATGCAGGCTGATTTCATAAGAGATGGTTGGGACATAATTACTGAAACACTGGTCAAAAGGGCACCGAGAAACAATTTTTTAGAAAATACAGATTTTTCAGTGAAAATCTGATTTAATACATGAGAGTGAGTCACTGGGTGCGTATTCATCCAATAGTAGTAAATCCTATGAACAAGCACAGGAATGTTCTAGTGAGAAGGACAAGAGAAACATGATGTGAATTGGAACATATTCTGTACACATTACACAAACGACTTCACTCAAATGAATACAGAATGAGAAAACTTCACAGTTACCTGCATAAATTGTCCTCACAAACGTGTCGGGGGATTTGATCTCGATGATGTCGGAGATTGGTGCAACATCCAGCTTGGAGGCCACTCTGGGAAGAAGATTCTACAAAAGACAAAAACTGAATTTACACGTGCAAATTATACATAAGGAAAAGACCTAAAATAAAAAATACATTTGAGGATGGCTGATACTGGCACTTGAGTTTAAGTACCACTCTTTCTTTCTTATGATTTCTTTCCTCTAATAAGATCAGCACTGGCTGAATTTCAGTTTTCCTTCATTAAGATGGAATGAGCTACATGTCCCTATGAGTCGAGTCAAGCAGCTTTTCACCCACATATCGCTGAAGCAATACATAGTGAAAATAATGAGACATATTTTCTCCAGGACCATAGAGCTACATGTAGTCTTTTGTCTTGCACTGTTTGCAAGACAAAAGACAATACAAAAAAGCAGGAACATCAGAATCATAATCTCTTATTATTTACCAAGTACATGTTGCTGAAGCTTTATATCATTCCAAACTGTTGGTGATGGATGTTGGATGGTGTAAGAAGTCAGCATTCTGAGATGTTACAGAAATGTTATTGTTTTAGTTAAACTCTGCTGACTGTCTAGTAAACATATGCAATGATGAACAATATACATGTATTTATATAAATCCACCTCTTTCTACAAGAACAAGCTATCAAAACAGCTTCAGCACCTTTCAGGAAAGTTATCATTGAGTTAGTTAAATTATATTTAAAAAGAAATGTGAGAGAAGCTATTGAGAGGACAATCATAACCCAAACCCCCACAAAGAATGGGCATTAAGGAAGCATAGCAAGAAAAAGCCATCTATTAAAAAGAAGCATATAAAAGTCCTTTTTAACAAAAGACTTATTGGAAAAGCACACTTGTTTGATAAGAACTTAAATACCGCTCAGTACCGTGAGAAAACCATCATAACAATGAAGCATGGTGGTGGTAGAATCATGTTATGAGAATACTTTTCATCAGCAGGGCCTGGGAAACAAAATACAGAGGCTCACCTTTCGTTAGGTCAATGGCCCCAAGCATACTGCCAGAGCTACACTGGTGGAGTGGTACAAAACCAAGAACCTAAACTGTATGAACAGCCTAGTCAAATCCAAACATCAGTCATCTGACAATCTCTGGCAAAAACGGGCAGGGAATCTGAATGAGTTTGAGCACTTTTGCCAAGAGAAATTGGAAAAAGTATCAGGATCCAACTGTGTAAAGCTGATAAAGATATATCCCAAAAGAAAACTGGAGCTGAAACTGCAGACAAAGGAAGTACTGCCATGTACTGATCCAGGGGGTGAATACTAGCAACCAACAAAACGTCTGTGTTTTTCTTTGTAATAAATTTGTGAGAAAATGAAAAAAGTGGAAAGGTTGGGGGGGTGAGTTCTGCGAAGCACTGTATTTAGCATGACTTGCCTATCACTCAAACCACCAGCAGGCAAAGTTTCTACAATAAATAAAACACTGAATGGTGACTGTTGAACGTTACTGCAACACTTAAGCATGAGTTAAATGTATAGCCTTGTCTCCTGTATATGGGCTAAACTTACAAACATTCCATGTTTATAAAGATTTCAATTCTGTAATGAAGTACAAAGTAACGGTTCGGGCTCTGTAACGTGTGAAAACGTCCACGATCTTGAACCTCAGACAGAACACAAACATCCTGTCTGTGAGGGAGAAAATGCTTGGATGTGAAAAATATCACATAGTGGTACCTCAAGTGTTTCATATAGTGACATAATGAAACCAAATCCACCACTTAAAAAATCCATCATATGAAATACATCTAGCCAGTGAGGAATTTGAGACTAATATATCTATTTGGTCTGGGGTTACGCTACACAAGATACTGTTAAATGTATTACAATTGAATTTAAATACCATTAGATCTGCCGGCTGACAGTTTGGCTGCAGAATGACAAATCGCTGTGCATATAATGGTGGGCTGGGCTTCACTTCACTTACTTCAGACTTCTCAAACAATTCAGAAAGGATAAAGTCCAGCACAACATTAACTATGGAGTGTCAGACATGATTCATATCCCATTTATACTCTACAATAAACCCATTGAGAATAACTACAGCAGATCAGAGAAAATGTTACATACAGAATATTACAAGCTACTTCACTAAAGAAATGGAACATAAAAGGGGGGAAAAAATAGCCACAAAAGTAAGTTACACTTAAGCGTGGAAATGCTGACTGAACAGCAGTTAGTAGGTTTTCAGTATAAAAAAATGACTTTTTATTTAATAATCTATTCATGTGTACATAAAATGGAGTAGTTTCTCTGTGACTTGACATGCTGCATTTTTTGTCCTATATCACACTATTAAATACCCTGTCCATGAGAGCTCTTTTTTTTTTTTTTTTTTTACACAGATGGTCCACACTATAAATGTATGCAAATTAATAATTAATTAATAAATAAATTAATGCACTTTGGGACCCTCACACCCGATTACAACAGCACATCCCAAAATGTTTTATGCCATACATTCATGGTTTTTTTTTTTACAAATTCATATTTTGGAGAAAAGCAGCTGTTACACCTTTGTACTGCATGCTGGCATTTTTCACTGCACTATAAAAACCTCATACATTTTAATTACCTTTCCAAAGGCAGATGCTCCAGCACAGATGTGGGTAAAATTGAACTGTTGCTGAGTTGCCAAGATGAGAGGTGTCAACTCCTCTGTGAAGGAAAAAGAGGAAGCAAGCTACATTTTACTTTGGATCCTATGATGACAGCCTGATCCTCAAACTCTCTCAACAGTATAGTTGCAACTATTTGAGTGAAAAGACAGGAATGCTACTTTCTGATGATTACACATTGAGACATATTTTAGACCCAAGGAAGCCAAGATGTCTTGAAGTTATACATGTGTCCCTGTTGATTTACACTGTCCTGTGTATTTTAGCACTGGTGAAAAAGATGAGCATTAACAATTACACTTAATAAGCCACTCTAGTGGCTCATAGCTGCATCGCAGTGGTGTAGTAGGTAGAGTAGTTATCTCAATTCTCCATGGTCCCTGAGTTCAATTCTGAGCTTAGATTATTGTCTTTGTGGAGTTATTCTTATTTTTGCATGGGTTTCTTTCCAAAAAAAACTGACAATAGGCAGACAGGCTAAAGTAAATTACTATTAGATGTGAATAATTGTATGAATGTGTGTACACAGTATCCTGTAATCGACTGGTGTCCCAGAGTTCCCAGGATAGGCATCCCAATCCCAACCTGACCAGGATAAAATGGTTACTGTAATGAATGAATGAAAAACTGAGCCATCAATGGCAGTGTAACTGTGAGACATGTAACACTGTGTAAGAGTGAAGGAGTCTGTATTTCTATTAGCTCAATGTTATGGCAATTATGTTGGTTAACTGGAAGTTAACTGAAGCTAACTAACTAGCTGAAGCTAACTATTCTGATTTCAATCACCAACTCTCTAATGCAAATAAAACATTTTTCTTCATCAGATCATCTAATAGGGGGGCACGGTGGCTTAGTGGTTAGCATGTTCGCCTCACACCTCCAGGGTCGGGGTTCGATTCCCGCCTCCACCTTGTGTGTGTGGAGTTTGCATGTTCTCCCCGTGCCTCGGGGTTTCCTCCGGGTACTCCGGTTTCCTCCCCCGGTCCAAACACATGCATGGTAGGTTGATTGGCATCTCTGGAAAATTGTCCCTAGTGAATGTGTGTGTGCCCTGCGATGGGTTGGCACTCCGTCCAGGGTGTATCCTGCCTTGATGCCCGATGATGCCTGAGATAGGCACAGGCTCCCCGTGACCCGAGGTAGTTTGGATAAGCGGTAGAAAATGAATGAATGAATGAATGAATGAAGATCATCTAATACTTTACCTGGTAACAATCCTTTATAGACATCATGCTGTGCAACCAGAACCTTTTTCAGTCCCTCAACTTGTGAAAGTTGCTCTGCCACCTGCACATAAAGACATAGTTCAGCATCTGAAACAAACCTTTAATCAATGATAATCAAATTATGACTGGAACAGAGTGTCCATTTACCTTAGTGCAGTTTGTTCCAGCAACGAGGCATGACACCTCCCCACCGAGTTTGCTGGCTGCTGTGATAGCACTGAGAGTGATGGGCGTCAGGATGTCATTGTTGTGCTCTGCAACCACCAGGGTACTCTGAAACCTCCGGATCAGTCCTGACTTTTGGGAGAAAGAAAATCAATGTTTAACAATTCTGCCGCTAATTTCTTTTAAGCAGTTGAGATCTGCATCAAAGTTACGGGAGACAATGCTAGCAAGCACAGTTACAATGATGTTTAATAGAAGACAAATTTTAAACATCACCAAATAAAGGTAAAATGTTGGGTTTTACTATTAGCACTGAATAAAAACATTCGAGTTTGTTTTCTCATTCACGTCAGTGCTTGCCATTATAGATGTGGGTGAAACAGCAAATCAGAGACAAATCAGAGTTAATTCAGAGACTCATTTCAGCTAGTTATCCATGATATGAATGGGACAACCAGCACAATGAAACTGATCGAAGACGACTTCTAACACTATTAGAAGGGCACTATTAGAAGGGCATTATGAAGTGATCAGTTTGAGAGTGAGATCAGAGCGAGTGTACAGGCTGGACAGTCTAAATGACTAAAGCACTGCTGCACCTCTCCCTTTGGATGGAACAACTCTATGGATTTTAACAACATAAATCTAAATAACATTCCAGTGATTTAGTGAGGATTTTTGACAGGAATACAGGACTGCACGTATATAGTGTTATGAAAGCATTTTAAGTCTAGAAATAAGGGAATGAAATGTGAAATAGAGACATCGGTCTATAAATGGCAAAGCGTGACAGCTGATATCCGGTAGCTGTCATGGCTGTTACTGGTTCAATCCAAATCAGAGTAGTTTAGGCTGATAGCAGCTGATCAATAATATGATCAATACTCTGATCAATACTTGATACAAGATTTTTTTTAAGGTGTCGCACTAGATTATAGATTATATTATAGTGGCAATAGTTTTGTAAATAATAAACATTCGTTGTTTACTGAAATCATCCTGATATACAGTTCAGCCAGTTTTAATATACAGGGTCAGCCTTGTGTGTTATAACAGTGACAGTGTATATATGAAACAAATAACCTTGACATGTTACTAACAAAAGTTAACCAGCTGACTGACAGTTTTAACCACAACTGTGACAACGTCTCAGTGAATGGAAATGATTCATATTTAGATTGTTGCCCATCTTTTAGAGAAAAGTTTTCAGACAGCTGAAGCCAATGTCGCACGTGCGGTGTCGCTGAAGGTAAATAACTAGGTGAAAGGTCAAGGAAATTAACCAGTTAGCGTTAGCATTAGCGTTATAAACAATGCAGCCCAGTCAATAATTCAGATATTTTACAAAAATGGCATAACTCAGAACAGTAAGCTTGTTAGTTGGAGTTAATAACGATCTTGCCCGTGTAATGTAGATGAAAAAATGAAGTGTAAATTAGCGTTGTTCGCTAGCTGGAGCTGTTAGCATGCAATGCTAACACTTATTTACAGCAACTTCACTATCGTTAATTACAGCAGAGAATAAATAATGTATCATATGTTATTGGGCAGAAAAGAGCATAAAGCACTGCTATGTACACGGATCTTACCAACGTCCTGAGGTTTAGCTTTGTGGTCGCTTTTAGCATGATAGCAGCAGCAGCAGAGTCACTTTCTCTCACGCCAAGGTTTAGCCTTAGAGTCTCGCGAGAGACCACGGTGTGTCACGTACATCACGTCACTTCCGTTTAAAAAACCGCCCACCGATAAATACCTGGGTTTTATAGGCTATAATAAAAATGGTTATTTATTTATTTATTTATTTACTTACTTACTTACTTACGAGAGTTAGAATAAGACAAAATATGAATTAAAAAAAGATTGGTGAAAATGAATTGGGATGCAAAATGTTTATTTTACTTCTTCCAGTGAATAGTTTATGAAAAAAAGAATTTGTATCCTATAATCATACCAATGGACTTTTAGGTATAACTTTATTATCATAAACCGTGCTATAAAAAAATAAATAAATAAATAAATAAATAAATGACAGATTGCTGAATAGATTTGTTACTTTAACCTAGAACATTGCTGCTGGTTCATTTATTAATGTATTTTTATATATTTGTTTTGTATTTATTTATATATTTTTTGTATTTATTTATAGATTTTTTTTGTACTTATGTATAAATGTTTTGTATTTATTTATATATTGTTTCGCATTTATTTATATTTGCTTTGTATTTATTTATATATATTTTTGTATTATTTATATTTGTTTTGTATTTATTTTTATTTATTTATTTATTTATTTATTTATTTTCTATTTATTTATATCTTTTTATATATTTATTTATATATTTTTGTAAGTTTGACGCCTTGCAATCTTCCCCTCTTCATCTTTTATATTAACACAAATTAAATCTTTGCGTTTGTTGGTTTATTTATTACTGTTGTTATTATTATAGCGAAAAATCCATCAGAATTAGTCCAGTGCGTCTGTTGCCTAATAGCGTCCTCATTATAGCTAGAAAAAGAGTCAAAAGGCACTCATGGACGACCTGCTTAGTTTACATCCCTTTAATTGAATTTATTTCAAGGTAATGTTTAGGGTCAATGTTAAAGGTCAGGGTCATTACGCCTGGTAATCTGTGAACATCTTAAGCAAATATTTAGTGTAAATAAATATATAAAGTCTATTCACTGACTTTCACTAATTGGTTGCAGACCGGATTGTAAATTCCAGATTAATTAAAGTTTACTTTTAAAAAGTGTTTTTATGAAAGAAGCAATAAAAGTAATGGTTTACTGATTAGTTGCAGTAAAAAATACAATTTTGTAAATCACAAATTGCTTAAAATGTATTTATAATATATTTTTAAAAAATAAAAAAGCAATAAAAACTAAAGATTTAGGTAGCTTTAATCAACAGTATTACTGGCTTTTAAATGTTTTGTACAAAAATAATATGTAGTCACAGTTGGGGGAAAAAGGAGAAATAAAAAGAGAATGATAGAGAGGCAAAAATGCTTTAAAGAACTGGATATAGTTTTTATTTTTTAAAATGTGATCATTTAATGTCTTGTTTCACTTGAACAGACATTCTAGGGTTTTAATGCCTTTACATTTGACGACTGATTACTAGAAACGTAATTTATAATCAGAATTCTAATGTTATAATGTTTTTGATGAGAATGAACTGAAAATATGGACTGTAGATACTGATGATGTGCTTCTGCAGTATGTAATAGTTTTGTTATTCCAGTAGGAGGCTCTCCACTATAGAGCAAACAGCCTCCTGGAAGAACACAGCTGGAGAAAGCAAACATCGTGTTGCTGCTTTCCTGCAGAATTTTATATTCTCAAGAAAACGTCCAGCAACAAGGGTTAAAGCTTATGAAATGAAAACACTCTTGTATGACGTCAATAGAATAAATATAGAAGAAATAAGTTTTTTTTTTTGTAATAATTTAGATTAACAAAATTAGATAATTGGGCAATATATATATATATATATATATATATATATATATATATATATATATATATATATATATATATATATACCACTTTTTAGTATTTAAGAACAACTCGTTTAGTTTTTCAGATATTCTATAACTATAATAACTATAGAATGGGCGTATTCATTTCATTATTATGTAGACCAGTGTTTATTTTAAAACAAACAGAATACAGTTAATGATTCATAATTATTATTATTATTATTATTATTATTATTATTATTATTATTATTATTATTATTATTATTATTATTATTATTATTGTTATGATTGTTATTATTATTATTGTTGTTGTTGTTGTTGTTGTTATTGTTGTCGTCGTCGTCATCATCATAAAACCATATTTTACTTATTTTACCTTTTTTTTGAGACAGTCTAGGTTTATAGATGATGTGGTAGAAAATAAGGTGTGCTTTAATTTATTAAATGTCTCTCAGAATAATGAAGATGCATATATATTTTAATGCATTTTACAATTGGAATTTTCACACATTAATACAGAACTGTAATATGAAGAAAAAAAACTGTTCACAAGCTGTATTTGTCAGTTATGTATAAAATAATGTTATATATAATGTTATGTATAAAACACACACACACACACACTCACACACACACACACACAGCCCGCGTCCTCGGACCTCCTCCCCCACACACTACACGGAACGCGGTCCGAGTTTGCGTGTGACGTCACGGCACGCGTGGGCCGCCGCAGCTCGCGGATCGGCTACAAGTTCTCGATGTGCACGGGCCGCTGCCCCACTCCCACTGTGTCTCTTGGTCTATAGCAGTGCGCACTGACCATCCTTTATGCTGGATATTCTACTTCATTCTTCTTTCTTGGGTGATATGGGGGATCATTCAAAAAGTAAGTGCCATGTTTGTTATGTAAAAGGATTCTATGGTTGATAGTTGTTTTCTACACAAAGTGTGACGCGGTTTGGAAATAAGGTTCAATGAAGGCATGCGCGTCTAATGTTAAGGTTGTACCAGCATTGTTCGAATTTTTGTATAGGTCTTAAAAGAAAATGATAGATTTCTCTCCGGTACTTTTTGCGTTCTTATTGCGGCGAGACAGCATCATCAACTAGTGTAATGAAATGGTAACAATGATTCCACAAATAAATGGGGGAAATATGTTGTTAGGGTGGCATGCATGGACTTGTGAACGAAACGCATTGCAATGCAGAATGCATGAAGGCAGACACATGAATTGATCGTTGAACATGAGGATATGTAGCGCTGGAGTTGGGTGCAGGTTATGGCTTTAATTCGCGCGTTTGCACGCAGAGAAGACCGGGATCGCCATGTGTGTGGGCTGCGGAAGTCAGATCCATGACCAGTATATCCTGCGGGTCTCCCCGGACCTGGAGTGGCACGCAGCGTGTCTGAAGTGCGCAGAGTGCAGTCAGTACCTGGACGAGACGTGCACTTGCTTCGTCCGCGACGGCAAGACCTACTGCAAAAGAGACTACGTAAGGTAGACGTCCCCCTGCTTTCCACAATTTGCAGATGAGGAATTTAAGGATAAACCTATAAACTGGAAAGCTAAAATTGGCAAGCACATGCAGAAAAAATATGCAGTGTTGCAATTCAATGTTATTTTTATGACTAATTGTGAATCTATGCGTCTCAGGCTTATTTTGTAGGATTTGTAATGCTGTATTTCCGAAGTTGTAGTTTGCAGTGGAACATGTTCTGTTTGTTCTACTAAAATGTCTGAATAAACGAATAACATTGTTTTCAAAGGATTATAATATTGCTAATACTTTATAGACATATAGAGGCTTGTTTAAAAAAAATGTAATTATAAAATGTGGTGCTGTCACAATTATTATTATTATCATTATTATTATTATTATTATTATTATTATTATTATTATTATTATTATTATTATTATTATTATTATTATTATTACTACTACTACTACTATTTTTATTATAATTATACAATAAAATCAAATTCGTTCACTTGGGAATGTGAATCTTACTTAGCTTATTGTTTACTTTGTTCTTTGCAGGTTATTCGGTATTAAATGTGCGAAATGTAACGTGGGCTTCTGCAGCAGTGACCTGGTAATGCGTGCACGGGACAACGTTTACCACATGGAGTGCTTCAGGTGCTCGGTGTGCAGCAGACACCTCCTGCCGGGAGATGAGTTCTCTTTGCGGGAAGAGGAGCTGCTGTGCCGGGCTGACCACGGGCTGCTGCTGGAGCGCGCCGCGTCGGGAAGTCCACCTATCAGCCCGGGCAACACACACTCAACCAGAGCCCTGCACATGGCCGGTGAGCTCATTAACTCATTCTGCAGACAATATTATTAAAATGTAATAATAATAATAATAATAATAATAATAATAATAATAATAATAATAATAATAATAATGTGGGATTTATAAGCAACGCTTAACATGTGTATTTAATGCATTTATAATTTTAGTAACATTATTAGTAACATTCTTAAAAACAGTTGTTAAGACTATTTTTTACTGACTTGCATTTTGAGTGAAAAACTGTAAACAAAAAAAACAAACAAAAATACAACACCACATTTATTCAAAGGATTTATTCAAATCAATGTGGATAAGTTTTTAAACATTTAAAATGCTTGAATTTTGTGCTGCTAATATATTTCTTAAAAATACATTAAGACCTAAAGAATCTGCAATATGAAAAAAGTGTTTAGCAAAGGTAAAAAAGAGCTGTTGGCATACATTCCTGCCGTATTTATTTTTCTATGCAGACAAATTTCACATAACTGTAAGGGTTAAACATATAATTAGATAGTGGATATAAAAATTGTGTTTTCTGTTTATTGAGGTGACTGGTGTACTTAGAAGCTAACTGATGAATTATGTTATGAATGTCGTCCTTGCATTTTGTTTATTTTAGGGTTGAGATGGTATGCTATGATTACTCAAATATAATTTATATAATCATCTTTAATGTACCACACGAGCTGTTGCTACCTCGATGCAAACATGTTGATGATCAACTATTTCTGTATCCCACACAAAGCACATTTTTTACTCAGTATTGCTTTGATTAATGTGTTTGCATATTTTGGCGCACAGCTATGTGCAGCGTCCTGGGTATGTTATTATGTGGATAATGACATTTCCTAAAGTCGAGACTGTATTGCGGTTTGTTTGTTGGCAGAGCCGGTACCTGTGCGCCAGCCCCCACACCGCAACCACGTCCACAAGCAGTCGGAGAAGACGACTAGGGTGCGCACTGTGCTGAACGAGAAGCAGCTGCACACATTGCGCACATGCTATAACGCCAACCCGCGACCCGACGCGCTCATGAAGGAACAGCTGGTAGAGATGACAGGCCTCAGCCCTCGAGTTATCCGCGTGTGGTTCCAGAACAAACGCTGCAAGGACAAGAAGAGGTCCATGCTCATGAAACAACTCCAGCAGCAGCAGCACAGCGACAAAACCGTAAGACTCCGCTTTCGTAAGAATCCCGTTCCTCAACAGAAAATCTTTGCACACGAGAAAAATTAAGTGCAATAATAATTACAAATAAAAATGTATTTTCTAAACTTGTGCTACACCATGAGTGCAAAAAGCAAATACATCATTTATTTATATATCTATATATATTTAATTAATTTTATAAATTCGTTTCTTCTGCTACCCACAGAATCTTCAAGGCCTAACAGGGACACCTCTAGTGGCAGGTAGTCCTATTCGGCATGATAACACGGTGCAGGGGAATCCTGTAGAAGTGCAGACGTACCAGCCTCCGTGGAAAGCGCTGAGCGAGTTCGCACTACAGAGTGACCTGGAGCAGCCCGCCTTTCAGCAGCTGGTACAAAGATTCACCTTCACTTCAAGCTCATTATGTTATCTTCAATTTAGATAAAAGACAAACTGTAAATCGTTACAGCTGAGTGGAAAAAATAAAATGCGTCCCAATGGTCCTTGGGTAAAAAAATGAAATGTGTGCCTACTTATAGCTTACAATTTACCTGCAAATAAATACAATTTATCCTGAAAGAAGCAAAAACAGGAAAGGTAAATTAAATATGGGCCTATGCTGAAACTAGTGCTAATAATAGGCTCCTTAAATTAAACAGGAAAAAAATAGATCGTTCATTGTCAAAGAATCATATGCAAGAAGTCAAAGCTTTGTCATGCGCCCTCTTGGTCTCCAGACCTGGCAGTGTATGGTATATGACATCTGGCAAAGTTCTAAAAGATATATCCAAAAGAATGGACTAATCTAGCAATCTGGCAGAGTTAGAACAGATGTGTCAAGAAGAAAAAGGAGGCGAATATTGCAACTGAGAGGATCCAAACCAGCTCAGAGAATATAAAAGAGTTTGGAGGCAGTTCTTAAGGAAAAGGGTGGACATGTTTTAGAGAATATTTATATCACAGTCAGGAAGGGAAACTCAGACCTTTAAACTGTTCTTTTCACTGTTCATTTTTATTTGACACTATTTTGCTGCTTTAGTTAGACTGACTTGTGATATAGTTAAGGAAAATGAGCAAAATATTTTATATATTGTATATATTTTAACTGTATGTTTATAGTGTTCTTAACAATTGTCCAAGGGATTTGCAAACATGAGCTCTCAGCTGTATAATTATATAAGATATTATACTTTTTTTTTGGTCATTTTTTTTGATGCACCGGTTTGGTGTAGGATGTTTGAACAAAATTCTCACAACGCATATTTAAATATATGATAATATATGCAAACTTTAAAAACAAAATATAAGCACCAAAACCGGATGATTAGAAGAAAAAGATTTTAATAGCCCAAAGAGCATGGATGTTCTATGTTTTCGTCTCATAAATATATAATCGCATTAAATGAAAAAAAATCATGACGTATCATACATGATTTGAAAAGGTATTTTAATTCTTCTTTGTTTACTGTGGTATTAGGAAATAGAGTAATGCTGTAAACGGTTCTACTGAAAAAAGTTCTTTAGCTAATTTGTAATAATATATGCTCAATAGTTTGTGTAAATTATTTAAAATCTGACGATAGATTTCTCTGTAAGCTAATTTCCAGCTTCAGCACGTCGCATTTGTAAATACAAAAATATGTTTGTTTTTTTTGTTGTTGTTTTTTTGTGTATAGGTCTGCCAGTTATACTAAATGCCAGTTTTTCCCCACTCTGTAAAGGTGTCCTTTTCTGAATCGGGCTCTCTGGGCACTTCTTCGGGCAGTGATGTGACTTCGCTGTCATCACAGTTACCCGACACCCCCAACAGCATGGTGTCAAGCCCTGTGGAGACGTGATGGAGTCCTGCGACCTCTGTCCACCCCAGCATGCTGAACCCCACCCTGATCTGCATGAACACAAAGCACCTCACCACCTCCACCTGAGGAACACGACTGAATCACGGAAAACAACATACAGCAACATTGTGGATTAAACTCGGAACGCACAAGTCTGCCAAAAAAACAAAACAAAGCACGGAGACAAACCACAGGGACTCTCCATACGCGTTTACTCCAGGCGTAAAGGCTGGAACCCACACGGATCCGAGATCTTCCCGAGGAATATGAACAAGCTGACCCTCTGACAACAACATACCAAATAACAATAATGTCTTTACCAGTATTCATTATGTAGTTTTATCAACACCCGGTGACATTTCCCTAATTCAGTGAGACAACAGAGCCACGTTTGTCTTAATGCGCATGATCTCCGAAGACAATGTATAAAAGTGACATGTAAACTATTTTAACTTTACGGATGGAGGACAAATTGTTTGAACTTCTCGAGAGAAAAAAGTAAGTTATTGTTATTTATTGTCAGGACAAGAGTCCGAACGAGAATTAAGAAATGACCTTAATAAACTATTCTAAGTGTTGTTTATGTCTGAGAAAAAACTTTGCATGCGAAGATATCTAGAACTTTAAAAAGAATCACCAATCAAAAAAATAACTTTTCGGGATTTTATTAGTGGACAACAGCATATCGATCTACAGGACAGACTTCAACACCACACCAAAAATGGTGAATTAAATATCAGTGAATGGCATTTAGCCTGAATGTTCTGCTATCTGATTTCAATAAGGTAAAGAATTATTTGGATTATATAAGAATTCAGGAATTATAATTTTTTTTTTCATAAAAAAACCAACAAAACAAAAGCATTCTGAACAGAATAATATAATTTATTGGTTTTGATTCAGGATATATTTGTTACATGAAATAATAACTCAATTTTTAGAGAATTAATTAATTATAGGGACGCATAATTAGAGAATTAATTAAATAGAGGAACGCATAATTAGAGAATTAATTGAGGGGGAAATGAGTCATTGGTAAAATGGCATTTTTATTGTGTATCAATATAATCTCAGAAAAAATGGTAAGAAACTATATTTTATTTTTCCCTACTGTGAAACGTACACCTTTTGTACCATAAGTCTGAACCACTTACCTAGAAATGTGCAGGTATCTTACCTTTAAATCTGTACCCTAAAACTAAATACTGTCCATTTATGTCCAGTAAATCATTTTAAAAAGTACACTATGTACACGTATAACAGTACAATAGATGTACCCTTGAGGATTTCAGACCTAGCCACAGAAAAATATACAGTTAGTAGCCTTTTTTTGAGACTGTGGGACTCACAATGGTTTGATGAATAGTGTGAGAAGGTGTCTTTGTCCCTAATCAATACAGATACAGAAGCAGCCTATGCAAAATGTCAATAGTCTGGCTGGCAATAACGAGCTAATCTTCATTCCTAGTTTAAATCACGGTGGTTGAGGACGTTCAGAAAAGGGATACTAAACTGTACCTTTCCCTGTCTCTGGGGTGAAATGTTGTAAATCTTTTGTACATTGTATTTTCACCAGGAAATGTGGACATAATATACACTAGGTACACTATCACCACCACCACCATTTTTCTACCTGGCGATACAATTCAGTAACTTTTTTCTGAGTGTGTGAAGAGGAGATGTGTTTGGTTCTAAATGATTCTTAGCCCCTGATCTTGGTTTGGCTCTTCTCACCCTCTGTTAGGTGACCCACATCTTGGCAAAGAGCCAAGACGCTATAAAGCGATTCATAGTTGCCTGAACTGTCAGATGTAACCTTTCGTAGATATCCGCGTTATCAGCGCGCGGATCGGGTGTAGAAGCGGATATTGAGAGTGTCGCTTGGCCTCCCAGTCGTGAGCACTGAGCATTAGGCTCGTAAAGGCGCGAGTCTAGACAGAGGGGAGATGGGCGGCGTCTTATCTGCGCTCGGCATCACCTGCACACACACACACACACACACACACACACACACACACACACACACACACACACACACACACACACACACAGCTACAACAACAACGAACTGTACAGCAACTCCCTCTACAAACCCTGCGGCCACAGTTTCATTCCCATCTGCCCGGAGATTCGGAGGTCAACCTGCGACCTACTGCCTATTAAATCACTCTGAGTTTTATATTCTCACCAGCTGAAACTGTTATTTTTTTATTTTGACAAGAAAAAAGGAGACGGTGAAAAATTAGCCTACTGTTCAGGCTTCAGATAACTTCAGTTAAAAGAATATTATGTTTATCCGATTGTAGACAAACAGATAGATAGATATATAGATAGATAGACAGATAGTTAGATATATAGATTCGTTTCGTAATAGAAAACAATACGTTAAATACATTATTATTATTATTATTATTATTATTATTATTATTATTATTATTATTATTATTATAACATTTAATTTTTTTTATGAGAAACTATTTCGGTAAACGTTATTAATTTCAAATATTGCGACTATGGAAGAAAAATAGTCAAAGACTATATATACAGCATACGAGTCTCTGACTATTATTATATATTATTATATAATATTATATTATATTACCAAAAACTAAACGGCATTCTTTCCCAAACTGAATTTTGCAAAGCTAATTACATGAGCGTATCAATTAATGTGCATTTCAACAAATTGTTCGTATTTTAAAAAAGAAATCACAAATAAATGACCTATTATTACAAACGTATTTGTGTCTAAAATGTTGGTTAAATAATGTTTGGAGAAATCAGAAAACAGAAATCTGCAAAAGTCTTATTTTTAAAAAAAGGCTTTTTGGGTAAATCAATGATTCCAAACTAGCAAAACTATCCATAATACAGACGGTCGAAATATCCACATTTAATCAGACAAAATGTCAACATCTGGACAATATTTGTCTAGAAATATTTTTGTTCAATTCAAATCTTCAGACTCTGAGCTAACTTTCCTTCTTGTTTTAATTTTGGAGAATTTAAAACCGAACCCAAACCCAGAGCAGTAAATGTGCTGAAAAGTCAAGAGTATTTTTTTTTTTTATTGAATTCGTTGCAGTGACTCTGGGCTACACAAAACCTCGACGTGAAGAGATAATATCTGTTTCAGTATTAAAATGATTCAAATTATTCATTATTAATTGCTTAGAAAAAATAGCACATATATTTTTATCTAATCAAATGCAAACGAAAAAAATGACCAAAAGAAAAACAGGTAATTTTTGGTCACTTGAGAGATGAATTTTATTTCATAATATAGAAAAATGTACAGCTCGGATCCTGAAGTGCCAATCCTGCTATTTAGTACAGAAGTATGAGTTTACAGAGCTAATCAATGCGTTTCTACACATCAGAATCGAAAAGAAATGCTGTCCCTTTGAAAACTGCATCATTTTAAAACATTTTAGTTCCATGAAAAATAAAGGCACAAAGACGATTAAAGCAAAACAACATATCCAGTAAAGCAGGAGTGTGTTACTGCAAGCACTGTTATTAAAGGGGAAATATTATATAATTATAGGTAGGATACTAAGCCTAGAAGAAGGACAGATTGACCATAAATTGTCTAGTCAATCTGTCGTTTAACACAATCTCAGAAGTTGAAGAACGAGTTGAAGAGAAACTGCTGAAACATATATATATATATTTTTTTTATATACACACCATCTCTTTGTGCCTTCACACACAAACACACTTGACAGAGATCTATTGTTGTGGAGACACAGTTCTGAATGGACAGACAGATATGGGTGTGTGTGAAACAGTGACTGGGGAGGATCTGACCTGAGAGTCTCCAGCTCATGTTGACACACTAATGTATAAAGTGACTCATAGGCAGCAGTGGGTAACTGGTGGAAGCACACCAGTTTATAAAAAATAAAAAAAACAAATAAAAAAAAGACACACACGGCTGTTTGTGGTGCCCTGAGGCCACACCGAGGAATTGAATCTGTTTTTGAGCCCTTTCACTGTGCCGTTTTGCCCACATGTCAAATTTCAGTCTTAATGTGGCTTATCCAGGAGACAGACAACTAAATCTACACTACCAAGACTTTTCAGCTAAAACCTGCAGCTCAAACAAAGAGAAAAGAGCAGATTGTTTCCAGAATTTGCTTCAGCAAGTACTGTTCAAAATCAGACACGTTTATGCTGCTTGCACACGTTAGCGTTACATTCATTATCACATTTTGCAGAGCTGATTTATATCTCATCTGATAAGTTCCCATCTCCACAGTGAAAACACAAGCACAGGGATAAACATCTGCCTGCACAATCATGGACTGTGTCTCCATCATATATTCTGAATGACATGAGAGAAAATATGTGGATGAACAACAAACCAATTTTCAATCATACTAACAAACCATGGTGCAAACGTTTCTCGTCTTACCATGCACATGTCCCTACTGAAATCATTTTCAATCTTGTAATCATTAAACACAAGACAACAAGGTACAACACAGGCTTTTTTAATATTTCATTAAATGAGAGGAAAAACAGTTTCTGCAAATAAAGTGCTTCACTTCTCAGGGAGAAATACAAAGAAAAAAGTCAACAGAATGTCATTTAAAATATACCTTATGTGATATTTGTGGCAAATGAATTAAATGTAAATATGTATAATAAGGCTGTATAAATTATATGTATTAAACATAGGAAAGAAGTCCAGACTCTAGACTATAAACTTCAACAAATAAATTCACTGTTCTTTTTTATTATTCACTGTTCTTTTTTTATGCATAGCAATTTAATATCTCTCTCTCACTCACTCACACACTCACACACACACACACACACAATCTTGTAACAGTAACTTGGTGTACTCTGAACAGAAATACAATAAATCCTATAATTAAAGAAATAACACCTTTTATTTACAAAACAAAGTACAAACCGTACAATTAATAAACCACAAAAATCAACATTCAACTTGGGAAGAAGAACAGTAAACTATTGTGCACTCCAAAAAAATCTGTTTCAACAGATCCATTCATTCAGAAGACAACTGATTTCACTTGAAACTGACAGCTCCTAATAACTGTATATTTACATAGCAAATAGGTTCATACAGTCAAACAACTTTATAAACGCAACTTGTTATGCCGCCCTTAAGTATTTGCATTGTAAGGACGGTTTATTACAGTGTACTCATCCAAAAAGTTAATCTCAATTTATTATGTAGTTATTTGGTTAAATGCACCGTTATTAAAGAGATCTAAGAAAATCCAGTTCCAAAAATCAGTTGCTACGTGCAGGCACATACTTGCCAGACTTGGCTAAAAGCCCATGTATAGTAATTGAAATGTAGTGAAAGTTTTTGATATTGTGCTTAATGAAAAATGTGCTGGAACAAATGACTATGTAATAGTCTGTAGTCTGCTGTGTACTGCTCTGGAGCTTGCACTGAAGAACTGTGTGTGTATTCCAGCGTGTGCTCCTCTTCTCGCTTACTCTTCCTGCTTGTTGAGGAAGAACTGAAGCGCTGAGTCCCACTGATCTCGAGGGAAGCGGTTGGACAGCTCACAGTAATTTGGCAGAGCAGCGCTCCTCTCTGACGATACGAGAAATGGAGAGAAAAGCTTGTTGAATACAAACACATCTCACAAACAAAGGGTTTCTCATTGAAGTTAAATAAAACAAGTATTACTCACATTTCATTTACATTGTTCAAATGGGAAATATAAATTTATTATGTAATTATCTGGGGGGCGAGAGGCATGGAATGCAATCTATCTGTCAAGCAATAATAATTCAGGTAATTACACAAAAGATACTTGTCTACCTAGCAAGGAGGCTGAAAAATGGATAAGATAAAGCTCATTATGTGTGAGATGACTCACCTTGGTTTGAGGGGCTGTTGTCAGTCTGGTTCTCACTGGAGGCACAATCCTGCAAGAAAAAAAACACAATAAAGTCTGCAATTGTTCTGAATTAAGTCGAAGGAGACTTTTCTATACTTTTTTTACACGATTAGTATTTTGCCTTTCTGAAACCCCAAATAAACCAAAACAATTCCTGATTCTGCTTTGGTGTTGGTTTTGGTATTTGTTACAGATAAAAACGTGATGCCTGAGAATTTATCTGAACTCATATAGTTCCAATATAAAAGTCAACTAGAAAGTGTAGAAATATGTGGATTGTCACAGTTTACAGATAAATACATTTGTTTTTTTTAAAGTTTTTTTTTCTTCATTTTTGAAGGTCCTTGGCATGTTCATTTCTTAATCTTAAGTAAATATGCTGTGTACATTGCAGTGTTTGAATTATTACCTATATGTTTTGCACATCATCATTATTACCTTTAGAATAAGGAACTTTGTCTAGTCTTATTTAATGGGTGAAAATAAAGTTTTTACATTTATCATCAAAAATGTGTAAAGACTCCTGCATACTGTATATTATGTATAGTATGTGCTATACACCGATCAACCACAATATTAAAACCACTGACCGGTGATGTGAATAAGTGTGATGATCTGAGTTATTTTGACAAGGGAGAGATTGTGATGGTAGATGACTGGGTCAGAGCATCTCCAAAACAGCAGGTCTTGTGGAGTGGAGTGAATGCAATGGTTACAAAAACCATCAGTTTAAAGGCTAGCCCTCACAAAACACAAAAAGGCTTCATCTCACAAAAGAGCAAACGTAGCAAAAATGACTGAAGTTAATGCTTGCAATGAACCCACTGGTCGACTTGCACAGGACCTGAGCCCACTTCTGAAAGTGCCTACAATAGCCATGTGAGCATCAGAACTGGACCTTGAAGCAGTGGAAGAAGGTGGCCTGGTCTGATAAACCACATTTCCTTTTACATCATGCAGACAGCTGTGTTGTGTGTGGAAAGAAAGCAAGGTGGTAGAGGCAGATTGAAGCTCTTGGGAATGTTCTGTTGGGAAAACCTGGGTTCTGGCATTCATGTTTTTTTTTTGTTTTTTTACCTTGACACATTTCACCTACCTGAACATTGCTGCAGACCAAAGTAAACCCCTTTATGGCATTTAATATTATCTAATGCCAGTGGCCTCATTTAGAAGGATAAAGAACCATACCACACTGTAAGAAAGGTTCAGGAATGGTTTGAAGAACATGACAAAGAATCAAAGACGGTGACTTGGCCTCCAATTTCCCCAGATCGCAATCGGGTCCGAACTATTATGTGGCAAAATGCGAACCTACACAATATTAAGCAGGTTTTTTTTCTGTCTTACAGTTATGGAAAAAAATGATCAGCAATGATGGTTTTAACCAAACTTCACAAACTACTATTCTTTTTGAAACTTGTGAACAAAACCATCACACATTATAGTACAGGATGTTGTGCATCTTCCCGTTGTTTGAATATCATGACAATTGCCTGTCCTTGTCAAAGTGAGCACTAATCTCCACATAAATAATGTAGGCTGTGGGCCAGTGCAGGGAAGCTTGTCAGGGGGAAGATGAAGGAGTCGGCCTGTTTACAAGAGGCTCAACCGGTGGCAGGTAAATCCACCCAAATCGACAGAGGAAGCCATCCATCTTTGCAGTGGAGGCTGCTTCTTTGGAAAAGGGAGGGTAACAAGAGCAGCAAAAAAACAAAAGGGCAGGAACAGAGACAAAGCCAGAGTTTGAAGAGATAAGAGTCAAACGTTGACATTGTGCAGAAACAGTGGAAAGGTGTGTGTGTGGGAGTAGAGGGGGGCTTTACAGGTCAGAGGACGTGCTGCTGGTGAGACTGGAAGACAAACATCAGCTACAGATACATGACTTAAGTGCATGAATGTGGTAGGATTTATTAAAAAAAAACAAAAAAAAAAAACAAAAAAAAAAAAACAAAGATTAATGAAAAAAAGTACATATGTTGGTAATTTATGTAACTGTGTGAGTCGGTCTTTAGTGTGAGGGAGTATACCATCAATGTATCCTGCACTACAGTTGCAGTGATGTGTGTATTTAGTGTATGTAAACCCATAACATAACATACCTGTATAAATGTGGCCAAGAGCACGCAGCTCATCTCCTGCTGCAGCATGACTTTATTCTGCTGGTTGTTGTAGCAGGCGCTGATAAGTGAAGGGAAGAGCACTTTGATGAGGTGAGGGTGGCTGAAGTACTGAAAAGGTAGCAGACATAGTTTCTGCAGCACGCTGGGCTGCCGGCCAGACTGCACGATCACCTGGAACACACAGGCAGAAAGTGTGTGCACATACACATATCAGGCAAATGGCACCTCCTAGCAGTAAATCAGTGCCTCACCTTGCGCCCCTCCCACACATAAATCTGCCACTAAAAACAACACACAAACAGCCATTAAGAGGAGAAACAGAGGGCACAGCCTTCTCACTACACAATTACACACCATAAACCCAGCTAGGGATGCCTCAGCACCTCCCCTCTGTGGCACGAGTGTACACGGAACGCTTTCGGGCTCCTCTCAGTGGCTCGAGAGCAGACGTTCAGCCTTCTGAGTTTCACTGTCTCACTTCATTCGTAGGCAAAGAGGAAACTGACACACGGTGATTATCATGATAAGAGAGTTATGGAAAAAATGCCCCAAGCAATCAATGTGCCACTGAAGTTCAAGCAGAGGTAATATCACGGGGTATGGGCGAATAAGTACCTAGGAATCAACGGGCGAGTAGAAAGAAAAAAAAAAAAAGGGGATGACTAGGGCAACGGTGTGGGCTTGGAGAGAAGACCCCCATATGGTCTCTCTCTCACACACACACACACACACACACACACACACACACTTCTGCCACTTTAAGAAATGAAGCAATACCATTAATGGACTTTCTCACCACCAACATCTCACCCCCCTCAGCAGGGCAGTCAATCACACCATCACATCCAGCCCCCCAGCATTAAAATCAAATCGCTCCCAGCCCCGACCTGATTAAAGCACAGGCTCGGCTTCTGGTGCCGGAGGCCTTCGGCCCAAAGTCTGAGAACCTGGCAAGACCAGGCAGCTGGGAGGTCACTGCAGTAAATCCTCACAGGTGAGACAGAGTGAGTGGAAGATAGAGAGGGAGGCAGAGAAAGAACCAATTACCCCCTCAACCACCCACCTCCCAATACACGCTAGCTTCCAAGTGCAGATCAACCCTAAATGCAAACCAGAAGGGTGAGGTGAAATTCCCGCAGCAGTGGGCGACATAAATTACCAAGATTTACAAGATTTGTAAAAATAGTCTTAACAATACTCTTTCCAATGCATTCTGTCCTTTAATAATGCACTTCAAGGGCTTTAAGAGCATGATAAACAAAGTGATAACTCATCCCTTTTATCATTTCAAGGTGAAGGCCATACACAGCGCGGTCCTACAGCAGTGTTCAAAGGTTCTCAGGCTATGTCATCCTGCATGAGGGACTGTTTAAAGATGCTTTACCGAGTGTCTAAAACAAACCACCGCAGAGTCCCTTTAATGATACTAAAAGCTCAAAACAGCTGATCGCCGACTAATTTCAGATCGCTGAGCCCACCAGCATGTGCTGACCAAACACCATGATACAGTGGCTTCTCTCCAACAGGTAATTAATGAGTGTTTCCCTTAGGAATGTAGAAAAAGAGGAGAAAAAGTGATTTTCCTGCACCAGCATAGCAGTGCAAGTGAATTAGGCAATCGTTCAAAAAAGACCTGGTTGTTTTCAATAGCAGAGCTGTGCAATGTCAAAATGGAGTGGAAAGGCTGAGAAAGTTTTTTTTATTTAACTGGGAAGGACTGAAATAATCCCTACTATCACTTCTGGACTAAAGTCAGAAGCTGTATAGATGCATGCTCTTGTCCTTTTTAATTAGGCAGCTGTTACATAGTGTAATTCTTCATAGTGCTGACATTACCTCAGCTTACAGTTACTTTACTAGAACTTGGCACTTGTTGTAGATACACCAAGGAGTTCTGAACTTCAGAAAAAATGCTGTGTGTGTGTGTGTGTGTGTGTGTGTGTATGTGTGTACGCGTGCACTGGGTAGCAGAGTGCCAGAGCCTGGATCTGTGTGGACATTCCATCCACAAATCAAGCAGCCGTCTCATAATCCCCTAGCATACGGTACTCCATCTTCACACACCTAAACAAATTGTCCCCCCTCAAGTGTCCGCAGCAGGGAGACGTACAGGACAGAGAAAGCAGAGGTTAGCTCCAGATTCCTGCATGAGCTGGAAAGAAATGGCGGCCGAGTTGTAGTCCTACAGCAGAGGATACGTATCTTATTCAGCCTCTGACATAATAAAAGCACTGGTGGGCTTTTAAACAGCCCCGTGCTTAAGCACAGATGGTCATAAAGGAGCTGAGAGGCCAGGCCTGGCCTGTGTTTTCTTAAATACAGAGCATTTGGGATTCTCAAACAGAACCACACTTTTATGGCAAGTCTATTACATAATTCCCGGCCTGTCCACTGAAAACAAAGGGAGTGTAAAGTTAATGCGCCGAAACGCAAACACAGGCTCCGAATAGCCCAAGGTGAAGAGGAAGGAGACTTGAGCTGGCCAGGTTTGTTCTTTGATGGAGTGTTGATAAGAGTGAGGAAGAAAGTCAGGCTCCGAGAATCCAATGTACTGGTTAGAATCTATGCAGAGCACAATGTAGGAAACAACTACATAAATGTATTTAATCTTATTTCAAATGTATTTATTGAATGCAAAATAGAAATCATAAGTTATGAGAAAGTTTCATTATTTTGTGAGTGTGTGTGAGTGTGTGTGTAGACAGTCTAATGTTAAAGAGGAGGTGTTACAGACCTCTCACAGATAAGAGTAAAGGGTAAACGACTCATAAGGATGCTGAAGAGGCACTCAAGACGGGACGTTATGACTAGTGAGACACACGTGAACAAAGACTACCACCCACGGACAGAACACATAAAGAACGTTACCAAACCTTTATCTGTCCAGACTTTGTGACGGCACACAGTGCAGGAGCATAATTATTACGAACAAAATAGCGCAATAAAAAGAGACTGGTTTGTTAACATTTCTCAATATGAGAAAAACGTTCCTCTTACCAAAACAGCATTAAGAGCTCTGTTTGTTTGAAAAAAGGGCAAATGATCAGTGATTTATTACAGCTGCCTGACTGAATCAAACGTCAACTTCGATCCTTTGAAAGATAATCTCTCTGGGAGATCTTCACCAGGAGCCCATCTGACCTGGACAGCACTCAAACCCAGCATTAGACCTAAATGGGGCCCTAAATTTTGAGAGATTTATGGGAAGCTAAACAAAAAATGAAAGAGAAATCCAGAAAAAAAAAAGAAACCCCAACATATAATACTCGAGTGTGTTAAACCACAGTTTTCTGATGACGGCGTGTGTAAATCATGCACAGTCCTTGGCAGAGGCTTCGTCCTCTCTGCTGCCACTCGGAAGCTATGTTGAGCAGCCACCCCCGTGCCTGTGTTTACTACAGACCTCTCACCAGCAACAAGGCCCAAAGGGTTGGGTTATCTCAGCTTTAATAAACTGTTGAAGCTGACATTTCAACATCAGTTTAGCTGTGGATTAGAGGACCAGCACTATGGCTGGAGTTATGGCTGTTAGGATATGATGACAGTATGAGAGAAGTGCAGATAGCCCTGAATGTGGCAAAGAAAGTGAGCGAGGGGGAGATAAGTAGAGATGAGTGTCGAGAACTGTTTTAGCCTGGCTCTTTGAAAGAAGTGCCATGCTGAAATGTGTCTGTCTACATTAAACAGCTTGTTCACCTTTGCCATGCTATCCGTCAGCAGTGGGTGAAACACTAGGACTACAGTACACGGATACCGATAACGCAACGGACGATGTTGTCTCTGGTTCTTTTTATCGGATGTTGCAGTGAGTAACACCGCTTGGCTGCTTTCCAGACATGAGACAATGTGAAAACAAAGCGATCAAAAAGGATCTTTGTAACAGTCGTTGAGTGACTCAAACCGAGGTCATGCAAAACAAACACATATATTACAGGTTTCACATTTATCTTTAAAGTCTAATATGAATGAATTGCACTTATTGCTGAACTGAACCTTTGATTAGAAGCTTGGCAAAAAACAAGCTCTCAGGCTCTCATTAATAGCATCATAGAAACGATCAAACAAGCCAATATGGCCCCCAAATACAAACAATTCACAGCCTCCACAGTATGTCACTCAATCAAAGTCTGAGTGAAAACGGGGCAGAGTAACACACACATGCTCTGAGGAGGCAGGGTATACAGTGCACACACACAATTCCTCAAAGCCTGTGCTGATATTATGAGCAGTATTATTTCTCAGACGGACAAATATAAACACAGGCGGCTGAGCTGGAACTGAATCAGCGGTCTGAGTCAGGAGTCTGGGGTCAGGGCCGCCTTTGTGTCCTGCCTGTGCTTACGTTAGCCTGAGAAAGGCCATCGCCCAGGCAAGTCCTTCGTTTATACTGCGCTACAGTCTCATGGTCACACAGCAACCTCTGAACCACTGCCAAGCAGCTCAGCTGTCAGATTTTTAAAGAGTAATACAAGAGTAACATATTTTTCACAATGTGATCTGCATAAATTGAATGCCAAAAATGTTTTAACAGCAATGTTTGAGAAACTGCACAAATTAAAATAAAACATCCTGCAAGTTTTTTCGTCTGACAAATTTGGTGGAATTTTTTAAATAATGAAAACGTGAAGCTCAGTCCAATTGTAGAATAAAAAAAACAGCTCGTGTCCTGAAACATTTAAACACTTTCCCGCTGAGCAGTTTTCAAATTAGCAAAGTGGGCTGGGGATACATGAATATGCAAGAGGTGTATTTCCCCCGTCTGGTTGCTGTGTTAACTTTCCCCTATCTGATCACAAAGCCTAATCATCTGTCACTCCTCCCCTTAATTCAATCCTCAGCTCTCATTCAATTATCCAATATAATATGCAAATCAGCCCAACAATGGCCAAGGAATGCTAATTGCGTACATCAAAATAATTAGATTGGATTGGAGTGGCAGAGGAGAACTGAACTGTAATAAAATGAGAGGCCCTTTTTTTAATTAACAGCAAAAATGTTTTAAATTAGAATCTGTAATAAGCCCATAAATTGCTCGGACTCTGACCCTCCCTTGAGGACGTTCAATCCTCAGGAGACTCACATAACTGAACCCTGTAAGAGTGAGTGAAGTGCTGTCACAGGCCAAGCTCCATACCTCACTGATCCAAGATCCTCGCCTGCATGTTCCACCTCCAGCTAAAGCTCCAAAAATGCCAAGGATAAAACCACAAAGCCTGTCCATGTGGTAGGGCAGAACATGGCACAGGGGTACCAGAGCTGCTGCATTATTCAGCATTTTTATCAGTTGTTTGTATGGAGGAAAGCACATCTGGCTCATGATCTACTGAACAGCTTGCAGAAGATTAAGTGTACCTTTGCCACACACAAACCATCATATATGCAATTTTTGCAAAAGTGCATTAACGTTATTACTAACACTAAAAACTTCTCACTCTTTTTAAAGACATTTTTCCAAAGGTTTTCCAGTAGTACTTTTTATGCCCTGCATACATGATAGTTGTTGAGCACAGAAAGGTCATTTCAAAATGACTCACGTTAGCCAGCATCCTTAAGATTAAAGTCAACAATACATTGCCTGACTGGCTGAAACACACCCACTAAGTTTTATAGAAATAATTAAAGCCATTATAGATCCAGCAGTTGCTTAGATTTGAACATAGATAGCTGCATTTTGTTCACACTGACCATGCAGGTCCGTCCTGTCAGCCAAGACCAAGAATCTTTGGCTATCGTGTACACACACCCAAACTGTGGCCATGATGACCTCAAGTTCAACATTCAATTGTTCAATGTTTTGTACATGCTGAGATGCTTTTCTGTTCATCACACTTGTAAAGAATATTCAATTTCCATTTCCTGTGCCATCTCTAAGCAACAAGGCATTTCCACACAGAACTGTTGCTCACTCAAATGTTTTTTTTTTTTTTTTCCATATCATTTTATGTAAATTCTAGAGATTGCTGTGTGTTAAAATGCCAAAAGATCATCAGTTTCTGAAAAACTCAAACCAGGCTTCTGGGCCCCAACATTTAGACCACAAAGTCAAAGTCAAAGGATCACTTTTAAAAAAAAAAAAATGCATTTTAATGCTATTCCACATCATTGGCTGATAAGGTAACAGCATGAATATACAGGTGTTCATAATTAAAATGGATGGTAAAATATAAATAAAAATAAAAAGATCTAAAATCTTATCAAAGCCCAAATCTAATCCGATGCCAAACTAGGCAAGCTTCTTATCCAGGTCTCCTTTGTAATCTGATTTGATCTCAGTGGGATTCTGTTAGTCTATGGAACTGTATTTATTTTAGTCTTAATTTACTAACATTGCTGGAGGACAAGATTTCCCTATAGACATTGACTTTAATCATTTCCTTAATGTTATATTTTTTATTCTAGCACATACATGAAATCAAGTAGCCTTGCTCTACCAAGTGCTTTAAAATGGCATTCATACCTATTAGTTTTGCTCATACAAACAAAAACAGTACAATATCTCTACAAAAACAACGCTAATATAAAAAATAAATAGGATAAAATACCATAAAAGAACGTGTTTTATAAAAATTATTATACTATACAAAAAAATTCATTTTGGTTTTGGAACAGTTTAGTGATGTGTTCTTTTTGAAAAGTAATCCCAATAGCAGCAAGGTTCCCAATCTCAAATCCGAAGGTGTAAAGTAATTTTCGGTAACAGGAGCTCTTGGCAGAAGTTGTGGCTTTAATGCAATGATATGTTCATCATACCTATAGATCATTCACAAAAACTCAAAAGCAGTTGTTTTGGTGCAGATTCTCCTCAAATCTAAGCCGAACTAATAAATCGATTAATGACATGCAATTTAACAAAGAAAAACTTGTCCTAGTTGCTAAGGTAATGTTTCTGTAAGTGACAAAATGAATATATTGTGTATGGTGATTTTGGTGCTTTGTAATAGGAAGTCTTCAAGACAGATTAGTTTGCATATTCCTGTTTCTTAATAACATGACAATTTGTGTTTTTTGTCTAATTAACTTAAAGATGGTTAGAGTTTATAGCTGCTATAACCCATGTGACCACAGGAAGTAACATCTCATAAATGTTTGTCAGTGATAAATGCAACAATAATTGGTTAGAAAGAACAGATTTGTCGTTCATTATATGAATATAGGTAATATTTGCAATTTCTGCCGAATTGCTGTTCTATAAGAGAAATAAAATAATTCATGCTGAGCTGAGATAGGAAAATAATCCATTTTGCTTGGGTAACTGTTGTTATTATGCATCAGGCTACACCAAATCATTTTACCATTCGGCCTGACATGCTTTAGTCTTTATATATTCTTTGGTTGTTGTTTTGATATTTTAAATATTATTATTACTACACAAGCTGTAAATGTACTATATCATCATCTTCCCATTTGTGTATTATTTTATGACTGTTCTTACATTTTCAGGTTTATCAAGAAGCAGAAGCAGCTTGCAGTAATAAACGGTAGTAAACTGCCAGCTTTTAGCAATGTTAGATCTATAAGAGACCCCCACTGGGAACTGGAATAGTAGTCGGTTTGTTCTTCCCTCAACTTCAACAGCCTGTTGTGTTTACCTGTCCACACAATGCTTACCTGGTTGTCTGGGTGGTTGACAGTGAAGTAGCCTACGCAGATAATGACCTCATGCAGCAGTTCCTCAGAGCTGTTCTGTGAGCAGAACCACAGGAGAGAACTCACGATGTGTCTAAAAGCCAGAGACAGTCCCTCGGCTCCCAAAACAGACTGAAAAACATCAATGACAATATTAAATTAGTTGCAGATCACAGATTAGCACATTTTTATTAAGATCAAAAGCAGACAAATCAAATAAGGAAGCAGATGAAGGTCAACGATTACATAGTCATCAGCTTAAAAAGACTTCTCCTACTTGAACCTAACTGGACTTCTCTAAACTGTTTATCTGTAAGACACATGGTACATTTTAGACCATAAGAAGATAACTAAGGTTTTTAAAGTGGACAAAAAGGTGGGGTTGTTGAGAAGGACTTGTGAGAGACTTTCCACAGCTCTGGAGACAGAGAGGTCCCACTCCAGACCCCCCAGTCTCCCTACAGAGGAGATGCTATCAGCCGAGCCACAGACAGTATTTATTAAACATGTCAGTATGACAAAGCGCCTCAGGGTCAGCACTGAGACTACTGACATTAGCTGTGGGGTGTGAGAGCTAGGGATGGAAGGTCTGAGTAAGCAGGCACAAACAAAAATACCTAAATAATGCCAATGCAACAAGGCTTTGGGATATGATGTTGGGTTTATATACACACTTTATATTAAAGCAGCTTTAAATGTCTACACTGACAAAACACACCTATAACCATGTAACTTCAATAGCTGCAGATTAACTCATGCAAACACAGGTAAGCCTAATTTCTTCAGGTTCTTTGCTCGGTGGGAAGCGTTGGCACTTCACAGCTCCGGCGTCACCATTTCAACCATACTAAGATTAAATTACTATCCGTGTGCATGTGATTCCTCCAGGTTCTCTCATCCCATTATTTAAACACAGACCAGTGGTCTAACTGGTTATGATGAATTTGCCCCACAGGGTGAACAAGTATGTGCATTTCTACCTTGTACCCAGTGTTCCTGGGAGAGGCTCTGGGTCCACCACAATCCTGACCACAATAAAGAGTAATGATTGTTTGATTGCAAATGCAATATTTTCTTTTCGGGACTAGAGCTAATTACCAAAAAGAGATCAGTACATGGAGTACTGCTGTGGTGTAACCACCACATATTACAGCAATAAATCAGTTAAACACTACCTGAGACAGATCTTACCTGAGCCTCTTTGCTCTAAATGCAGTACTCAGTATGTAGAACACAACACTAGCATCAGACCCGACATGTCGGCCTTAGGCCACGATTAGGATTTTCTCTTACAGTGGCTAGAGATTATGTATAAGTTGAACAGAGCTATTGGATGTTAATGAGAGACTCTTCTGTCACAGTAGAAGAGAGGGGAGGAGCTGAGCTCTTCCGATGAACCTATTAGTCAGCTCTGTGTGCTAATGTAAACCACAAGGTGATTACAACTACAGACCCAAAAAAACAGCATTATTTAAAATGTTCATAAAACTTTGGTGTCGCATTGACTACCAGCTGTTTTAAATATAGAAAGGACGAGACGGAAAGCATGGTAAAGAGAAAGCTGCACACACACGATACGCACACACAAAGTGTGAGTAATTACTGAAACCCATTAAAATAATTCATACACTTCCCGCATTTCCTCCCTCACGCCTCAGTGTTTACATGGTGATTTACCATCATGAATCCATCCTTTTCTCTTCATCAGGCCGGCTAATGTATGACCGGACAGGCTTCATTTAATGCCGCTCTCCATCCGCATAGCTGACCCGAAGCCTTCAACACGACTGGTCTGGGGTCAAGGGTCAAGCGTGTTTATGTCCATTGGGTTCCCTTTGTTCTAGGAAGAAATAGTGATTGCCTGCCAGTGGTACAGGGAGTTTAGCAGTGGTCATATCATTAGCACTGCCCGTCAAACTACTGCCTGAATTCCTGAGCACAGGTATACGCGCTAGTCCGTTCACAAGCCCTCGAGAGATTTGACATCATTTTTTCTCTCCGTACTGTTTGGAATGTTTGAGGGATGGGCTCAGCATGGCACGTTGTCAGCTAGCTCAAGGCAAATCTGTGGGCTTGCCTTGTGCACAAGAAAAACAAGCCCTGAAACACAATTTTGGCCAGACAGTGTGGCTGCAGTGAGCCCAACCTCATAGCGGAGACGGACAGAAGGGTGTACGCACCCGCTCTTATGTCATAAAGCTGTATTTTACAGTGCTCCACAATGTTCCCCAGGCAGTGCATAGAGACTGAGAATTATACATGGAACCTGGGGTAAACACCACACTAGCAATTCAAAATGGGATTAAACAAGAACTAGCCAATAATCTGCATTGGTAGTTAAAAAAATAGATGTTATTCCTGCCAAATGGTTGGTGTCAAATGTTTAATGTCAATCAAAAAGGGAAAAAAAAACAACGTTAGCCCTTATAGGCTATATATATAGTAAACATTAAATCAGGATAAATTTTCACAGCACAGCTTTTAGATTAAAAACAGGTGCTTTCTCTTTAAGACGTTGTAACTGAGAACAACTATGCCAGGTTTAATGGGGAAAAAAATGTGAAGCTGATTTTTTTATTTTTTTTTTTTTATTTTTTTTTTTTTATTTTTTATTTTTTTATAAAAAGTGATTTTGGCTTTATTTGAAATTGAGAAGATTTATTTTAAACGTAAATGAATATACAGAATGTTAGGCTGACAATTCTCATTTGTTTTTCTGTAATCCAAGAGTTGTTTTTATTATTTGATTGTCAGATAAAAAGGAACTGCACTTTGAGTTCAGGAAGGTAAATAAAATAAAATAAAAATAAATGTTTAACCTAGGAAGTATGGTGTAACTTTATGTAGATGTACTGTAGCCAAAATTATAAAAAATAAGCACAACTGTGTCTCAGCATCAGTCCATACAATCCATATTGCGTGTCACTATAACTAACAGAGGGTGAACAATTTAAACTTCTGCTCTCTCCTCTGGAGTACAAACTAGAAAATGCATCATGTAAACCCCGACTGAACGCTCACGCCAATTCTGTAAGTCTATGATATGTACATTATTTAAAACTTATTGATCTTTATTCATCAATCTGATACGATGGTCACAGTATCAATATTACCACACATCCTTCCTTGCATAGTGATGCCTGGCAACTAAAGGTTTGAAGCACTATCCTGCAGAACACTACTGGTAGAGTACCTGGAAGGCAGTGAGGTCAAGCAGGGCAAAGCTGTTGAGGAATCGCAAGCCCTGAAGTGCCACCTGGATCACAGCAGGACTGTAGGGCTCCTGGAGTGACGCCATGCTGCCAGACTCGGTGCTGTGCAGCAGGATACAATACAGCATGTGCAGCACACCAACAAGGTCAGTGTTCTGTAGCAGCGCTGTCAGTCCAGTAGGGTCCTGACGCTTATTGTCAAAGATACAGGAGGAGCTGGGAAAGAGATGAAAAAGAGGGAAAAGGGTTCTGAGAAATTCATTATGGGCACTGAAAGGAAAATATGTGGCTGACACATGTTCCAATGCACGTAAACAGATCTAAGACAAACAAACCGTGACATTCATTTACTGAAATATGCACCAGTATAGGCACATACACACAAACGTTTGTTTCACATTTTTTAAAAATTATTTCTAAACATTTGGCAGACACATGGAGGCAGAAATATTGCTATAACCTCAGCTAAGGTGTTCCCTCATTGTATCAAATCTTCAAGGAAAGCAGAACCACCTCCCCCTTGTTTATGTACCATTCATCTGTACCGGAGTCCTTTCAAACAAAGCCAAACATGTGAGACAGCTCTTCACCAAGTCTGGAGTGGTGAGAGGCAGCTGGAGAAGGAGACTCTGACAAGCGGCTCAATGTCTCACAACCCAAGGAGGTGCCGGCTGCTTTCTTAACCGCAAAGAGTCAAAGACCTAGGTTGCAGGGAGTGAGGGAAGTCTGGTCCCTGTGGCTTCTAGATTTACTTGCTAGACCAGGTCCTGTCCACTCGGATATAAATAACGGGGCAAAGCTTGTCTGTACAGCACGCCTACAGGACAGAGAAGCTTAACTGGTCATGTTCAGTCCTGTAGGAATCAGAACTAAGCTGTGGAGTGGCTAAACTGCAGATTTGTCGAGTTAGGAAGAAAAAGAAGATGATGAAGTTGAGGAGAAAGAAGAAGAAGAAGAAGAAGAAGAAGAAGAAGAAGAGAAAGTTAAAACGTTTTATACATCTGCCACCAGGATCTGTAATAGGCATGTTCAAGGAAAGAAAGAGGTGTATAATTTAACAAAGCAATGACGACCAGCATTCGTGAAAACCGTAAGCAATGCGGCTTACATTCAAAGTCACTCAAATACAAACATTTGGTATGCCATGAAATTACTGAAATATATGAGGCACTTTGACAGCCAACAGACACTTTCACAATACAAACTACTGTCTCAAGCCCTTCTGCACTCCAGCACATTTAATTACAGCCCATCTTAGGGGATTTAAGACAGCATGTTTGTGTATTAGCCTGGACAACGCCGGGCGGATTAACAGGCTTGGTAACTCCACACCCTAGTCACAAATTATACAGGCAGCGGTGAGGCTGCCTTATCAGTCTGATCTGAGATCTGCTTTGCCATTTCTCTAATGACAGAGTTTAGTATTTGGATAGGAACATTTCCAAGATCAGCACAGTGGGATAATGTGTACCTGAAATGAAACTAAAGATAATGCCAGGATCTTGATGTTGAGAACCCAACAACACACACCCTAATGAGTGAAAGAAGTGCACAGTTTTGAGCTTCCAAAGCTGTTCTGGGATCAGTTCCCCCAAAACCAAATCCTTAGCATACATATAAGAGTCAAAATCCTAAAGCAGTTCTCAGGGTAGCCCAACTTGCGCAGACACTTAGGATTAGCGTCTGTGTGAGGGAACAAAGACTCAGTTCTTTCTCACTGTGACTCTGCATGACAGGTTCCACATCCCCTGACTGGGACACAGCCAGCACGTGGGATGAAAGTGAAGGCCTGACAGTGGCAATCTGAGCCTGCTCACCAACCCTGAATCAGCCTGCCTTATTCAACCATCCTTACAGCTGAACCTTTGCTAATTCAGCTATTGTCTACCTGATTTACAGTTAACCGGGAAGAAAATCGTGGCAGTTTAAATTCAAAATAAACCACTGTGGAGAGAGAAATACAACACAAAGAAAAAGAAGGAAGATAAGGATCTTACCATTCAGCAACAGATCAGCAGCCATCAATGAGCACAATTCAGCTCATGACAGGTAATTATTAGTATAGCACATCAACCCACACTGTGGTTTAGAGTTAAAGAACGGGGGTTTGCCTGCCCTCTAGATGTTACCCCACTGTGCATGCTGTTACATGAAGTCAACCAAGCATGAAGTGTGGAAATTAACAACTGTGTAGCTACATGACCCCCTCTGTCAGGCAAATCCCACGACACAGCAAGCAACAGAGAGCTGAAACACTTCAAAACATCCACACCATATTTCGACCTGGAATGACTTTCTGGCTCTGCACCTAGTGAATAATAGTTGTACGGAGATATAGATGGCTGAATTAGAAGCATGTTGATTATTATATGGCAATGTGGAGTGGAGCTATTAAAAGTGGAGAGCTGCTGTTGCTGGGGTTTCTCACAGATATTTAGTGACATGGAGTTGGAGAGAGGGAGAGAATGGTGTTAAACAGCTGGACAGTGTTACAGCACACAGCAGCTGGACATGTAAAGGGCTGGGCACAGCGGCGAGGGCAGGGCTGGTCAACATGACCGAGACAGACCTAACAATATCAATAAACACATGCAGACACAAAGACACTCAACATTTAAGAAGGTACACGATTCAAGTGTTCTAGACATGAAAGGTTTTATAAAGGGGAAAAGGAGATACAGAGTTGAGTCACTGCCAGGAATTCCTCAGAGGTTGGGCTCATGGAGCCTGCCTCTGTCAATGAACACACACTCACATACATGCATACATACACATACACACACATTACACAGACAGACACATGTGTGGGTGGGCTGAAAGCAAGAGTTTACAATGAGCGAGATGGAACTAGATGAACAACTAGTGATTGATGACAATCTGGTATCTGTGTTATAGCACATCAGGAAGAGACAGGAAGAGAGATAGAGATGCCACTCACCGGCCGTTCACAACAAAACACAACTTGCACAGGGCATGGAGGAAAGCTGTAGCCTGCTCCAGAAAGGCAGACATTTTAGGACTCTCATCGACCGGGCCTTGCACAGACAGGAAGCAGCCGTATAGCTGGTCAATCACACCCATGTTCACCACATAGCTGAGGAAAACCAAGAAGTAATTTTAGTTGGTTCATGAAAATGTATATGTTCACAAACAAATTGTACGGGAATCTAGAATTCATAACACATAAGCAACAATTCTGGGAGCATGTCACTTCAAGAGAATTAATGACCATCTGTACAGCACTGCCGATTGAATGTGTGGGGATTGGGGTAGTCATACTTTGGACAGCTATAATTTCAACATAGTGCACTTGAGAATGAGATGGGAGACACTGAATAAACACCATATTTATGTTGATTCTAGTTCCCAGTGTCAGTGTAATGAATATCCTATTATTTGCTTTGCACCTACAGACTAGACAATTGCTGTAGATTATACTTTTAAACATGAGAGTGTAAGGGAAATCTAAGCATGGAATCTGAATGGATTTCTATGGAGTTCACACTTCAATAAGGTGTCAACGTGTGAAACACAGCAGGCGGGACGGGGTTTTTATGGGCACCAGGTAATGTTGTGAGAGCTGATGTGGAATGATACATTGAAAATTCTTTGACATGATTCACAGATCAGCTCTATTCTGTCTATAGATTAGAATATGAATATGATCAAAACTAACTCATCCATGTTAAAACATTAATATTCATTACATTATGCAACATAACTCAGACCTAATCTCAGAAATTAGACGACAGATTCAGTTGCACAGGTCCTGTCTACACACAACTTATCCAACAAAGCGGAAATCGGAGCTCGCGTCTGAGCCTGCCACTCCTGTCTATTGTCTGCGTCTCTCTCATTTGTCCAGGCAAATGACAGGTCTCATGTTGGTGTTAGCCCCACCCTCTGAGCTACAAATCAGACCTAATTACAGCATTATTGGGCAGACTGTGCCTCCATGTGCCAGCCCAGGTGGGGGTGGGTGGTGGTGGTGGTTCAATCTTCTCTTCCTGAACTAGAGTAGTATCTCATAGCTCAGGTATGCCTGTCCCCTCCACCCCCTTCCTCCTCCAGTGACTGCAGGCTTCACAATGTCAATCAACAGACCTCTCAGTGAAGCAGTGTCTGCTAGAATCTGCACTACAGCAAAAGCTCCTTTCCATAGCTCTAAACAGCTAAATTTCTTTTGCGCAGCCATTTAGATAATAGTTCCTTCCTCTCACAATAAACCCTACACAAAATAAAAGATTGAGCATTCTCCTTCATGTGTTTCTCTGGCATTCCACACCTTGTTATGGCTGTCACTCAAAGTTTTCTCAGGTAATTATGATTCTCCATCTGCCCCACCTTCCTTCAGTAGGTCACCTGTGTCTTAAACCAAAACCACTTGTTATTACCTTATCCTGGCTTGACTGAAGCTGAAAGGAGCTTTAACACACACGATTGTACAGCCTTACAAAGTTTATATCTGAATGAAAAAAGTGCCAATGTGTTTGCTTAAGAACAATTGGAGGGTAACTTGTTACACTGGATTTATAAATTGTTCAAAACCCTTATTACGTAATTCTTTTTCCATTTCATTATCAAATATGAATTCTGAATTCTGTTTCATCTCTTCTAGCAGGACTTGACTAAAGGTTTGCATTGAAACTGATGAATTTACATTGGAACGTACAAAAACGTCAAGAGTGTGGGCATTTTTGAGAGATAAGGTGAATGGATATAAAGCTCTTGAGTGGGCTCGTGTATCGCTGGCTGACAGACTTACTTCTTTAATCCATGTATTTACAGTAACTGTGCTATCCTGAGCTGTCTCACTGTGGTTTTGAATGATTTAATTGTTTACATTTTGAGAAATATAACCAAACTAAATCTATTAGAAAGTACTGTGGGTTGGTAGCATCTGCAGGGGGGTGGGGTCTTGGTGTGGTGGTGGGGGCGGGTGGTGTTTTGGAGTGGTGGTGAAAGGGAATTGGCCGGAATTCTACTCTACTCTTAATGTTAACATGTCAGTCTTGTCTAGACTATACCTTTATAGTTTGGGTCACTTTATGTTTGCTAGGCACAAAGCCACTGAGACACTGAGGCACTTCTTCTCAGAGGAAGTATAGAAGTGAAGTGAGACTGTGGGAAGTTTGGGTTCCACCAGGACTCCAAGGCAGTCTGTCTTTCTTCATGGACAGGGACTACACCAAAAGTTTGGTCCCTCCTGCGTGCCCTTTTGCTCTCAGACCAAGTTCAACTGGAAGTCGTGTAGTTCCAGAAACAGATTTTGGCTGCAGCTCCTCTTGGCTGAAGCAGACTTAAGGACTTGAGATTTGAGCATATGTGGTATGTATTAAAAAGGGTAAACTATGACAAGCCTGCCAATATTTCAGAGATGGTTGACACCAAACCAGGGTGATGTCAAAGTTTGAACATGGCTGCATAATCTTCCCTCTGTATAATGTCAAATGATGGGCATGGACAGGGTTTCAGGAGCAGCTTCTTGAAATCTGGTCCCATGATTGTGAATATACCAGATACAGGAAAAGCTAAACTTCTGGTTTGTCTCCAAGTGAGCTTTCCCTGTAGAGAAGAATCCTTTCCAATACTCATATTTTACTGGTACAATTTACTGAGCAGAAATCCCCTTACAGACTACTAGCTATGTCACATTAAACATGAATCTGTGAGAAAGAATGTGGAGGTTAAAAAACAGCTTGTCTTCCTGCTTCAGAGCAAAAAATCAGAAAGTGACTCGGCTGTGTACCAATTCAAAAGAGCAGATATTCCACTACAAGAATGTGGGTATATGGCAGAAAATCAAAGAAGACATTTACAAAAGGGAATAAAAAAGAGAATTTTGTGCACAGTCCCTTATTTAAGTAAGAATAACTAAAACACAGACTGACCTGATGAGGTCTTGAGCACGGGAGTTGAAGCTTTCGACTGACTTGGTCTTCATATCGGGGGACCAGATCCAGGAAGAACTCTTTCCAGCTTCCAGTTCAGCAGGTTCTAGGTGATTCACAACCGTAGCGGTGGTCTGGAGCAGACCGGTAGTCAAACCCTCAAAGATCTGTTTGTTCACAGTGCGGCCAAAGATGGACTTATCCTCCTCAGGAACATAGAGCTAACAACATGACAAATAGAAGATGGAAGATTAAAAAATAAGTGAGAGAAGCAGTAAGGGAAGAAGTGGGAGATGGCAAGTGTGTGTATGTCTTTGAGAGAGAGTGTGTGTGAGTATTTGTTTAAGAATAAGAGCCACTGAAAAGTGCTATGTTTATTAGGTTGGAACAGTGTCACAAAATGCATATTTGATATTTATACATCACTTCAGACTCAGCTAGACAAATCCTTTTTTATCCAGACATGGAATATTAATGCCTAATAGACTTAACTCTAACATCACTAAATAAGGATTCAGATCAGTGATGTGAGTTTTGAAAATCTAACCCTTTATCTTGACTGTAGGTCTAACCCACTGAAGCAAAGCTTGCCTTTACCTCTAATCTTGGCAGTGATATGTATCTGAGCTCATTCAACGTTAGCTCCTGCAGTCACAATATCAACTGCACAATAGACGAGGACATTTAAACCTCAGTGTGCATTTTAAAGCCTGTCCAATTAAGTCAGGGGGGTGCAAATAAAAACGATCCCTTCCTCTTTGTTTTCAGGCACATACCATTAGTCTTTGGTTGGAATCCTGATCCTCCGAGACATAAATAACAACACGCGTCTTATTTATTATTCATCAGCTCTGGGCTATAAACTGACTGTTAAACTCAGAGTGACACTGTCACTGGTGGCATGCCAGCAAGGGCCATACAAGAAGCCTGGCAGGGTGCTGCTAGTGGCATCATGTAACCAGCATGCAGACCCTACCATTGAGTGAAGATTGCTGGACTTAACAGATACTAATGAGTGCTTACTTTGATTTAAGCGTTTTTGAATCTTCTGGCTGGGGTTATGATTTTCATTCCATTAAAAAGTAATCCTGGCATATATAAACGTGTGTGCACTATAGGCTCTCTATATATACTGTAGGCTCCTGTATCATTTCATCACTTTTGCTAAACACTTTTCCAAAGCCTGGATTGGATCATTAAATAAAGAACTCGGATGTCTGATCATCAGATAAGTGCTTGGCAAGGAGGTGTGTGATTCGGCATGGGCCAGTCATTCTGTGGAAGGAAGTAATATACAGCGCTAGTACAGCCAATGGTCAGATGTCAGCTTTAACTGAGGGACAAATAAGAACACTGACAAATCAGGCAAAGCCTGCTACATTCTTAACAAATCTAATTACAGGAGGGGAAGGGGAGAGAGACGCCATGGCTGCCCGGCACTACACACACACACACACTTAATATCCATATACAAAGTTAACCACAGAACTATATTTGTGTGTTATGGTATAAATACTAAATATACCGACAGCTAAGCTGAACCTTAACTTCAGCATCCAGAAGGATATCTTGTGTTTCTTTAGCAGTTAGTTTAGGTAAATGCTGCATTTTTCGTTTAGCAAAATAAATCAGAAACAAACAAATGTCTATAACGTAAAATTTTTTATATCTTGTGGCAAGCCAGCATGGAAAATACAGGTGTTAATAATACAAACAAATACCTTATGACGCTCCAATTTCTTAAGTTTTGAAAATTCACTAAACAGACAGAATCACTATGCGAGAGGTCTGACTAGCTGCTGGGCTAATTCACATGTAAACAAATGCTTTGAGAGGGACCTCATCTCTTACTACGCCCACAGGAAATATGACTTCTCCAAACTGGAACTTCCAGACCACACTAAACCTGGTTCAAGGATTTGCCAAATGTTATTTGTTTAGAATTGTGCGTACACACACACACACACTCCACACTTTCAAGCTTGCATCAAAAGCTTGAAAGTTTTGCATTTACAACTAAAAATGACTTAATTCTAGTCTTGAGGGAAACAGTACTATGGCTTGTACATACATGGCTTGTACTGATTCTCTCTAAATTTCTCCTAATTGCTTGTTTCTACTACAAACCCATGTGTATACGGTGTATTTGGTGTGAGATTAACCCTCCCATTATCGTAGGTCTGTCTACCAGTGGGAGCTTTTGAATGATATCACATAATAAACACTCAGACAGAAAGAAATTAAATCTAGCAACAGTGCTTTCCCAGAACTCCCAATGAATCAGTGACTCATGTAAACTAGACGTGTGATGTATGTGCTAGGGTTCTTTTTTTGGCTCTGCTCTCGCATCTGGTGGACAGGATACGTTTGTTCAAGCACAAGGAACGATATCAGAAACATTTCACAATTAAACAGTTATTAAACATAATTTTAAATAATTAAATAAATACATTTTAAATAACCAAATTAATTAGTATTATATTATTAATTGTTATATAATATAACTGAATTGTTAAACAGCAATAATGCAACAGTGGAACAATAATAGTTCTGAGCAACATGATTAATGGCAAAGAAGTGTGTCATGCGTGAAAGGTCTACCGTTAGTTGGTGGAGAAGGAGGTCCATGAGAGGGGTGATTTTGTTGCTGTAAAAAATGTAAAAGCAGTTGCTGTAGCAGTGGGAGCAGGCCTGGTAATAGACATGCACAGTGGCATACAGAGACCTGAAACACACAACAGATTCAGTTTAGAAAAGCCAAACACTCCTTGTGGTTTGCTTCCCCATTAAAGATAAGCATGTTAACAGGAGCAGGGCAGTATGATAGGGCAGTTTCTACATTACATTTCACATGCTGCCAAATAAAATGAGTTGTAGTAAATCAGAAAATAATAATAATAATAATAATAATAATAAGGGTCACTAGCTTAAGGTGTAAACATCACATATGTCTAGCATAACCATACAATGATACATTTATAAGAAACAATGTAAGAACATCGCTGTATCTTCTCATACATGTCCTCATGCTATCTTTCTTAACAAGACTAAAGGAACCAGACTGCTCAATCTCTCCACCATTTCCTCTTCTTTCTCACTCCTTCTTTCCACCTCCATCCCTCCAAATCACTCTATCACTGTTTGTCCTGTCATCCCTTACTATTCTTTTTCTTCCCATACAGAGATAAGGAACAAGCCTTCAACGCCTGTAGGCCAGTCAGCAGTCAGTCAGTCCGCTGTATTATGTCTGCTGAACACCAGCCTCAGAGCAGATTAATGCTGCTGATAAGTGACCAGTCACACCACTCTGACTTTGGCAGACCCTTCACCCAATCCACTCCCTCCTTTCATCAGTTAATATTTTCTGACAACTGTATATTTTAACCCAAAGCAGAGTGGCGGGGCCCTATCTGTGGTGTGGACGAAAGGAATCCGACTTTCCTGGTTTAAAGTAGGCCGTGTTTATTCGCAGTCGTAAACATTTTGATATCTACCGCAACCGTCGCCATCTGTTCGGCGTTTTCAGCCAAACTCTGTTGCCGTTCGGAATAAAAATAACGGCGGCCCACAGACGTCTTGGCCTGTCGATAACTTCCACCCCGCGGACAAAAGCAGGAATGTATATTTAAACCGCCGACGGACAGATCTGGGAGATAGCGGTGTCAGTATTGACATAGCGGCATAAAAGCGTCAGCCATGCAGCATGGGACTGAGGGGAGAAGGCGCTCTGACTGGACTCCTGGGAAAGAGTCCAAGTGTTCCACACATCACTCCGAGCCTCGCACTTTTTCCGCCGCTTGATTGCTGCTCCTTATAAAAATAGGGTGTACCTATTTTATGTGAAGTTATTAATCGACATGTTTTCACCTCCGACAAACTAACAATAAATGTTCCGGACAAGGTGCTGAGTGAGGTCTGGTTCAATTTATGTACGATGTTTAAAAATCACTCGCTCAGTGAGCACATGGAACATTGATTCGCAAGAGCACGAACAGTGTAGTGTTTCTTTTGCACTGATAGAAAGCTATCTATTGAGGAGTGAAACAGAGCCACAGGGAGTGAGGGGGGGAGGGAGGGATGGTTATGGGTGAGTGGAGTGATACTGCAGGCTCTGTTCGGTAAACGCGGGAGAGAAACATGAGATCCCCTCCGAACTGTGCACTCTGGGCAGCCGACCAGCATTGCCTCTGCCTCACTGATTTTCCAGTGGAAAAAAGAGCCCTGATTGTGGAACTTCTACTCAAATCAACTTTGGTTCCAAAAAAATGGAGAATATTCTCAGTGTGACCAAACAAAATTAGTGTGTGCACCTGTAAGATAGAACTGGCTTATGTTTTAGACAATAATACATTCACGCTTAGAATAGGTTACTTTAGGTGTAGCACATTTTACATCTCGTCATGATATTTAAGGTATCCATATTGAATTTAGGCTGATTTTTGAAGGATCGGTGGTGTCGAATAACCAGACTAGGATTGAATGATAGGCTTCAGAGTGTTCAGGGTTCACCAAGTACAAACACTGAGTTGAAAGCTTAAACTCTATTGCGGTATTAAACTGCGTTTAACAATTTACCTGTGACTGAAGGAAAAATGAAATAAAATGGATTTTCACAAATTAACTCATTTTTAACCACCTCTGCATTTTAGTCATATGCTAAACAAACATCTGGTCAAGAACAGACTTAGGGCCCAAAATTCCATAATAAATAAATATGAACAATAAACATACAGGGATGCCAAATTCATAGCTGTAATTTGGTCCAACTTAAGAAGGCTGACTAAAACCCATGCAAAATGCATGGTGAACCTGATCTAGGTGCACGTTTACGAGGTTCGAGAGGAGCAGGTTATCTGATGCCTATAGGATCATTTGTGGGGAGGAATGCAGGAGGATTGGGCAGGATGGGGCAGCCCTCAGGTGGCTCACATGGTTAAACAGCAGATTAAAGAGCACACGACTAATTTCTTTACACTAATCTTTTTAAAGGGCAGAACAGCTGTCTACTGGCCAAATCCTACAACTAACCCCTCAGTGCTAGGATCAACCCCCCAACATATAGCAAATAAGTCCATTTAGGGATCTAGGGGTCAAGGCAGAAGAAGGGTGCAATATTCAGAGCTTTAAATATACAATAAACGGTTACCTCATACATGTAATACATAGCAGACTTCAAACCAATCGAACCATTTTGGAATATCTTCATCTTTAAGAGAGCACCATAAGCTGTGCAAGACCTAGTGCTAAGCAACAATGCATAAGGAACAAAGCTATTGCATATTTTACTGGGTGTGGTGTTACTCAACTACTTCTACAGTTGCAGTGTTCAACTCTGCCTGACTAGTGTGCTGATCATTGATTTGTCTCCTCTACGTGCGTTTCCATCAAGGTTCCACAACCTTTTAGAGACCTTTTAGTTGCTAGACAAGTTTCTGGTTTGTGTAGCCACCACAAAAAAACAAAAACAAAAACAAACGTGTAATTATGCAAAAAACCAAAGGTGAAGCACAAGAGTTCTGACATTTTGGCATGCATCACAATGCAGCTTGGAGGAAAAAAGAAGCCTGAAATAATAAAAGAGTGATCATTTTACTTTGCTAATATTAGAGTAGGTGTGTGAACCACATGCATATCGTCGCTGTCGGGCGGAAACCTCGTATGTCCAAATTTGGTCAATTTCATATTTTTTCACATATCGATGCTATTGGTCAGTCCCCACGTGGGTCTGTTATTTTTACAAGTTATTAACCAATCTAAAGTCTTGAAAATAGCTTGAGCGCAAATCTCATAACTCCACTGGACACTTCAACTGTCCACCCAACGAATCAACACGTCTTCTGAGGTAAATGTCTTCAAAACACTGGGCTCAAAGAAAAAAAAATCTTGACTCCCGCTAGTTCTGGTGCTCGTCTGAGGACAGGAATTTAGCACAAGACAATCCACTGCAACGCGGACTAAACCCTGTGCACTGCAGATAAGGTACGGCGTTTTTTTAATTTCCTGAAAAATAACGGTTTTGGAGATACGAGGATTCCGCCTGACAGCGATGATATGCAGCACAATTTTGCCATTTTTGATTCTCCACTTGTGTAAAACAAAAACATCATGGAAGTTTTGCTGTTTGTGCCATGATGCTAAAAAGGTTTAATAATTGTTTATTCACTAGGGTTGATCATCTACTGAAGCTTAGGTTTGACCAATAAGCGAATTTCAGTTCAGCAATTTCCACATTAATTGTGCTTGTCCCTAGTTGCTGTGTTTGAAAAACTCTGGAAGTTCCTGTGCTCGACCTGAAGTTCCTGAAATGGTTCTTGTGGTGGAAATCGAATGCTGAACTTGACTCAGGCTAGACACATAATAAAATAGATATAGCTGTCGCTGTCCTGCTAAAATGACTTTAATTGTCACACTCCTGTCAGCAACAGGAAGCTGTAACCCGGTTGCTTTTTCAGCTTGCTCTCGGCTAACTGAGAGTGATTAGCATGACACCTAACACCAGGCTTGCGTATGGGATCCCAAGCTCCCTCTCCCTGATGATGACAGCTCGCGTCAAAGATTTTGATGAGCAATTTTGTGAAGTGCCATTGTACTTCTTCTCGTGTTACTCGGGGAGTATGCAGCAGTGGCCCACATGTGCCACTCGTTCTTGAAGGCAACATTCCTTGCTCTGAGATTCCCTGACAGACTGCTGTTCCTGACAATGCTCGCTGGCCTCAGAACGGCCCACGTTGCTCAGTGCCCATTCTGCTACCAGACTGTAGGCTGCCCCCAAAAACAACAGGCGCATTGTTAATCTGGCCATAATGAAGCCTTATCTTGTAGACATAGGATTAAGTTCCAAAGGTACCCTACACTGACGGAGCATAGAGTATAGGGAATAACGAAAAGGGGGGCTGTGGTGAGTGAGAGAGAGAGAGGGAGAGGGGGAGAGAGTGAGAGAGAGAGAGAGAGAGAGAGATTTCAAAGAAGATAAAGAGGAAGGGATAAAGAATACAGGACCAAGAGATGCAGATAACAAGCACTGTAATCTCCTCACCTACTCTAACCAGCTTAACCTCAGACACCCAAGCAGACCTACCCTCTGATTAGCCCACCGTGACAAACAGTAAAGGCCTGCTTAAGGTAAGAAGCACCTCTCCCACAGCCACACCTTTGCACCCTCTCCCTCACATGTACATCACACCCTCAGGGTATATTTATCAGCCTGGGTGGCCCTAGTTACTGGGTCACTAAACTGACCTTTTGGGCTCAGATAAACCCCTGTAACCCATTCAGAAATCCATGGGGTATCCCAGGGACAACAGGCAGATGGCAGGAAAGATGGGAAACCTCCCGGGACGTCATGGGAGGTGGTATCAATTGTAAATGTCCCATTTGCCCCAAAACTTGTCTTTTACAAAACTGCAAAGGCTTGGAAACTAAAGCCGCATGGGAACATGGGGTTCTTCATTGGGAGAAGGAGCACCCAAAACCAGAGATCTGGATGTGGTGGATAAGCAGCAGCAACATGTAAAGATCCTTTTCTGCACCCCCTTGTAACTGGGTTATCAACCAGGAAATAGCCTGACCTAGGCCAGAAGCTCACATTTCCCAATCTCTCAATATAATCTCCCCCTTTCTCCTATATGTCCACTCAGGCTTGACGTACGCAAAACACAGAAATCTGAACAAGTACTCAGCCTGACTGCAATACCTGCTTTTGGAAAGGAAGTGAAGGAAAAAAGGAGGGGGCCTTGAGGGAAAGGAAAAGCTAGAGCCAAAAAGAAAAGGTGAAGAGCAAATCCTTTGCCTAGCACTTGTCCAACAATCCTTTCTTTCACTGCAATCCAAATGACATTTAATTTGATTCTGCCACTGATCTTTTCCGATATCATGACTGCTTCCAAGACATCCATTCCTCCCGGTGTTCTGCAAATGGCCGGGCATAAGCTGGGGCATAAGTCTCGGGTGCTCTGTCACGCACCGCACAGCATGCGTACACACATGCGCGTGTTCGGCATAATGGCATCCTGAAATGAAACCATGCTTGGTGGAAGCTTTCACCGGGTACATTTAGTCATCGTGTGACACGGAGGTGAGGTGACAAGCAGCCCCGTGTTGCTGGGCTCACAGAAAGTGAGACAGCACAGGATGCAGGAGCACAAAGTGGGCCACACTTAGAGCAAGAGCAAAGTGCTCTCCATTTCCGAAGCTTTTCAAAGACCTGTTGACCTTGGGGAAAGTTTCAAATGTCTCCAGTCTATTTAGAAAAACTGATTTCCTTAAAGTCATTTGTAAAATCCGTTTAGAAGTGACCCCCACCATCGCTCAGCGTGTGTGTCGCAGGGATAGCTGTGACTTAATCATACTCCGCTCCCTGTTCTCGGTCTTGTGTGCTGACAGCAGCCTGGTCTGGAGCCCAGCTCTCTCACGTTCCCCTCTCTCCTCTTCAGTGACCCCTACTGGGAGACCAGAGAATTGCTTAAAGGCTCAACAAACTCATTTGAAAGCCAGACACACCTCCAAGTGCAATCACACACTCTTCATCCCTGAGGGAGACGTAAGAGTCAACGAAAGAGAAAGGGGAAAAAAAAAAAAAACACTTTACAGCTTAATCTATGTGCTTTCTTGTCTTGTCTCAGGGGATGCAAAACACTTTACAGTATAAAAGCATACAAGAGGCTCTCTTACAGACAAGCAATGAGAATTGGGCACATCATCGTCAACGAGTCGAAGTTATGTGACGTGCGTAAAATTCAGAAAGTATACATTTCAGTAATAATTCACATGATCAAACAAAGCAATCTTGGCTGATTAATTTAAAAGATCAATAAAGTGACAAGTAACAAAATTAAAATGAAAGTTTTGTCCCCTTTCCAGCACTGTTGGTGTGAAATACATGTAAAAGTGTCCCTCTATCTGTATACAAGTAGACATCAACTACAGGCTCTCACAACCAATGAAGTGAGCTTGACAGTATGCTGTTTAGCAAAGTTTCTCAAAAAATGGCCAAGAATAAAATTTTACTAACAAGAAAATCACCATAGCAGGATATGCAAGAGTGACCGTTTCACATGTACTTTTATATCCCCATCATCCTCAGTTAAACAGTAAGCGTGCGGGTTAACGTCCGGGTTGTTGCATGCTCTTCCCCTGCCCTGTTACTCAAACAAACGTAATGACCTTCCTGCTCCAGACATCCGACCCCCATTTCCTCCCCCTGCTGCCCAGCCCTCCACTTTGAGCCGCAGTGTAGCACAGGGACATTAACGGAGCCTCGCGCTGGAATTAGCCCATTAATGTAATGCTAACAAGATGGAATTCTCCTCCCTGGGGCGTAATATTCCAGCAGCATCTCCGCAGTTGTTCTTTTTTGTAAATCACTCAGCTTATCTGAAAGGAGCCGATCGATACACCAGCATTACAGTAAACAGATAAACTAAAGCTGTTGTGAGGGTTAGTGTCTCAGTCCAGTTCCATTATGAAGCAGAGATGAGGAAGAATGATTAGCGCATACGCACTTAAGTCATGCCCTGTTCCCATACTGTACGTTGTAGTATCTCGTCATCATTTTCTTAGAAGAATGAAGCTTAAAAAACAGTGCATCTCAAAACGGCTGTACCTGCTTAGGGGTTACAATAACTATAGAGCAATTGAGTGTGAGACAGGAGAAATTAGGCAGGTTTACTCATCCTAATCTCTGCTCCATCTGTCATACAGGAAGAAATAATGAGATCCAGATCATTCTCAGTGTTTTCAATTCCTACTGTACACCATTCTGAACAAAGACAATATTTTGAGAGGGTTTTTCTAACAGATGATAAAGGTAAGTTATTTTAAAGAATAAAAGTCTCCTTTATTGTTTATTCCGCATTTAAGAAATTCCTATTTATTTTTGAAAAATACCCATGCTTTGTCAGGAAGGGTTGACTTTTCAACAAGCCAAGACTGGGAAGTGATTCAGGCATGATAGGAGGTGAAGATGAGGACATTCTTTAATCCTTACAAAAGGGCCACTTCAGTTGCGTGATAGCAACAGACCAGTACAAATGACAGACATGTCTCAAAGATCTGGGCCTCCTTCCGAGCCAGTTAAGTGGATATCTCAAAATAAGAAGAGAACAGCGGACATGTTTGAAAGGCTGGGCTAGCACACACACAAGCTGGTGCACAAACAGTGCCCCACACACACACACGCACACACACACATATATACACACACAGGTTAATCAAGCACAAACCAGACCTACCCTCCTCCAAAACTTCACTTCAGTTCATAAAAATCCATTACAATCTTTAACTTCCTCTCAAATTTTCTAAAATTAATGACTGATTAAGAAAGAGCTAGAGGGAGTGTGAGAGATTGAGGGAGAAAGAAAAAAAAATCAATAAACACTAGATGGTCTGTAAAAGCATTATAAATATACGTAACATTCCTCCATTAGTGGATATTTGGAAAAAAGAAAGCAAATGCTAATGATGGTGAGAGAAGCCATTCTAGTCCATTAAGGGCTCTCTCTTGTGGAAATAGCTCTCTCTGTGAGGTTATCTAGTGGCCAACCTCGCAAACTCTATTGCCACTATTCAAACCGCACTTCCATTTCGCTGTGACGGACTCGATAAATGTGTCGTTTGTATGGCAGGAGGCGAAGGAGAAATGGACGACTTAAACGTAGCTCTTTTTATTTTCTGAGCGGAGATCATCCTTATTCATTATGCATTTGTAACTATTTATTGCAGTGAAAGAGATCTGGAGAAGGAAGAACTGTCTGAACAGTTGAGATGGAGCTGGACTGCAAGCCAACTGTACTGATCACCAATCATGCCAGAGAGAAGAGAGCGTCTCCAGTTAATTATGTAATCATAGTGAATTATTAATGATGAAAAATTAAATCTCTGTGTAGTGGATAAAATCTGTTAGGAGCTCTAGATGGTTTTCACCCGATAAAATACGTTTGTGGAATATTTGTTTAGCTTCCAGTGGCAAAGAGAACAGATTTTCATTTTAGTAAACTTACGACATTCGGTAGAAACATTCGGTAGAAAAGCTTAGTGACAAACATTAAGCTTTAGGAAAGCAAAAAGGTTGAAACAAAAAATGAGCATTTTAAAATGTGTCTAAAAAAGGCTGTGTGTGAAGTGTGAAAAGAAAAAGAGAGAAAGAGAGCGAGAGAGAGAGAGAGAGAGACAGAGAGAAAGAGGGAACAGTGAGATGAGAGAATAGAGAGAGAAAGACAGAGAGAGAAAGACGGAGAAGAGAAAGAGATAGAGAGCTGAAGGATCCAGAACTGTACAGTTGTGTGTGTGTGTGTCTAAGTGGTAGAGAGAGAGAGAGAGAGTGAGAGAACAGTGAGAAAAGAGAGAGAATAAAGAGAGTGACAGAGAGAAAAGAGAGAGAAGAGAAAGAGATAGAGAGCTGAAGGATCCAGAACTGTACAGTTGTGTGTCTGTCCAAGTGAGAGAGAGTGAGAGAGAGAGAGAGAGAGAGAGAGAGAGAGAGAGAGAGAGAGAGAGAGAGAGAGAAAGAGACATTGCAATAGCTGCTACTCACTTAAGTGGAATGCGTGGGACGGCTGTGGGAGTGGAGGCGGCAGTGACTACCTGCAGAATCTGTTCCAGTGCAGACAGACCCCCTCCTACTTGAAACGCTACCTGATCTGCATTATTCTGGAAAGAAGAGAAGAGACAGAGAAAAAGAGAAAGAGAGTCAGTCATGAACACGCATGCAGAGGCGAAAGGGTCGAGGTATTACATTGCTCTCACTGTATAAGAATCTTGTCTTTCTCTCCTAACCTCCCTGTTTCCAAAGAGGACTGAGAATGACATCAGGAAAAAAAGTGATCCCCAAAGAATTCCTGTTAAATCTCAAAAGTGCGCAACCCTTTTCAGCTCCCTGCAGTCACTAAACCCTGATGCAGGACAACAAATACACAGAACTGCACACAAAGCAGGGGTGGTCCAGCCTGACAAACAAGAGCTTAGGGAATACAAGGGCATGGATATCTGGGAGGCAAAAAAAAAAAAAAATAATAATAATCTTACTTTACACAATATCATGTTGAGTTTAAATAAAAAGCACAAAGCAGCACAAATGCAGCATTCGTTCACTGCTTACCGTAGATAAAAGCGATAAAACTTTTAAGAGGAGGTCAACCAAACTGTGCCTGAAACTCATATGGTGTGGCTGAGTATCCTTGTCTAAAAGAGGACATAAACCAGTCATTTAACTGACATGCTTCTCAAATCAAACTGTTTACAGACTTGACATTTTTACTTGCATCATAAAATTCCTTCAAGTTCAAAGTGGGAACCCTTTAAGTGAGTCATGTGATGTAAGACAAAGATCCACAGATCTCTTGGGCTTTAGCTGATGAAGGGAAGAAGCATCTAAGAGGCTAGCAGTGGCTCCAGACCAGCAACATCACAACATATCATCATTCCAATAATAAATGACTGAACTGTTTCTGAGAGAGTAAAAGAATTTCTCACACATATTCTGACCTAGCTGTAAAATTTCATAATATGCAAATATGAATAAATAAACATGTCAATCCCAATATATATCAGTAAGTAGGAGTAAGAAAGAAAAAGGATTTAAGCGAGAGAAGATACAGATTAACTCGGAGTGATAAGAACTTTAGTGAGAGATGAGAAGATAAATTCCACTTCTTAATGAGGTCAGAGTTTCCTATGCTGTGTGACAGCACTCAAAGTCAGGTACTTGAGGCTGTTTTTGTTCAGCGGATGGCTAACCTGCCAACAAGCCTGAACATATTGAGCGTTGAACAGTGGAAGCGCTTTGCAAAATTACACATAAGCTCCTCTCCTGTCAATCACGAGCACCGCCAAAGAATAATTCCTAAAGATTTGGTGGCAAAAGAAGGCTGAACCCTGGCAGGGTTAAGAGATTGGAACAAGCACGTTGTCAGGTACACCAAAGGCAGCGCATGCCGAGCAGCTAAAGTGATCAAGAGGAGTTCGGCATCGACTCCATCAACCTCCCAAAGACACTGCTGTCTTCCTCTCAATGCCTCGTCAACAGAGCTGAGAGCAACAAGGGAGGCTTAAGCAGCCTTAGGCTTAGGCTCGCACATCAGCACAGGATCTTTTGGCTGCAGGCGAGGGAAGATTAGGCCTCTCCTGGTGGCCCATTTAAGAAACATTTTGGGGAGATGTGGGGTTTGACAGGACCTCTACTATTTTGGCATCCACTTTAGAGGCTCAGATTAGCAAAGACGACTCACCGTGCCTACTGCTGGCTTACTGACAGATGCCAGCATGTTGCACACTGCAGGTAATATGGTGGAGCACTGATATAGGCAAAACAAGCGTAAAGAGAAAATAAGGGTGTAAGATTTTTCAAATATATATATGATGCCATCCGGTTCATACAGTATTTACAAGATGATCACATGCTGACTGTGCTTGAAAAACAGATTAATGTTATAATGAATCCATTGCACCAGGGCCAAAAGATCACTTTCATATGCATGGTTGACAAATATTATTTTTAAACGCAGCTGAATATTTTTAGTCATACCATCTGCATTGAACAAGCTGATTTTGGTTCATGTCACACAGGAGAATAACCACAATATGTTTTTATTTGTGGTGACTGTGCTACAGATTTTGTCTGATATAAATCAGGGATTTCCTTTAAAGTAATAATGTCTTTATTCAATTATTGGATTTATCATCATTTCTTAAAAGCCTGCATGGTAAAATGCATTCTGGATGTTAAATCAAAGAAGTTCAATTCAAGACCTTGATCATCTTGAGATGAACACGTGTGTGTGTGTATGTATATATATATATATATATATATATATATATATATATATATACATACACATACATATGTATGTATGTATGTGTATGTATGTATATATATATATATATATATATATATATATATATATATATATATATATATATATATATATATATATATATATATAGAGAGAGAGAGAGAGAGAGAGAGAGAGAGAGTGAGAGAGAAAAAGGGAGAGAATATTTGTTTTAGCTTTTCTGCACTATCAAACAATTCGAAAAAAGCCACCACACATTGAGCTGATGAGTGACATTCAAAGCCACGGCAGATTTCTGATTCTAGTCCTCACCCTCCCATCACTGGCAGACACACCAATGACAGAATAATAGGATGAGAGGCTCAGTTTCTCAAACACAGACCTCAGACAAAAGACCTGAAGACAGATGAGAGGGCAAAAGGAAAAAGGGGAGTGGAAGGAAGGGTGCAAACCTAAATTATACTGCTTGAAAACCTTATCCAATTATTACCCTGGGTGTCCACTCTAGCTCAGGCTAATCAGAGGCCCAGACAGCTGCTCTATGCTCTGGTCAGGACTGAGGTGCTGGAGTGGAGTGAGCAATCGGCTAATTTGCAGAATGGGGTGGACACATCTGTGTGCTCCTGTTCTTTTAAAAAAATAAAATAAATAAATCACTCTAATTTGTCTCCTTAAAGCCAGAGAAACAGGTTGAGATCCAAAACGTTGCAACAGCAACAGATTAATAATAACTGGCTGAGGACTTGTTGATGGAGCAGTTCACCAAGGCCGTGTCCTAGGTTCCATCCGATTTTGGTCAAGCACTTCAATAACGTAAACGTAAACTTCATTTTACAGTTCCAGCTTGTAATGAACAAGAGCGCAGGCAACGTTTCGAGCTCAAACAGAGATACGGAAACACACGACAGGAATAAACAAAATCCCTAAGAGGCCCAAGTGCAAATCAGAGAGAAAGGGAACAAGCTGAAAACCACAACAGGAGATCTGTAGCGTTTTAATGTTTACATGGCTTAATGGAATGGAGCTAAGTATACAGTAAAGGATGATTTGTGACGGTTCATTTCGAATGAGAAACAGTTTGGAGTTTGGTTTATGTAAAAGAAAGGACCACCATTCATTAGTGACAACCGAGGCACAAAATCAAAGGAACCACAGGAACCACAGGATAGTGTTTTACTAAGTACAGAAAATCACGGGCAGTTTGTAATGTTTGAGTTTTCCTTTTAGATTCACAGCAAAAATTTCACCACAGTGGATGTGAAACTTTGGGTATAATGTAAGGTAGCAAACAAAATGCATGAGAATTAAACATTAACCTTGTAACCGAACCTTTCCCACAGTCTATTTGCATAGTTAAATAGTTCAATTGATTAACTTTTGAAAAACACTCAATTAATATGGAACACTGACTATGTGGAATACTAAACTTTTTATTTTGCTAACTCATATCGTTTAAAACAGGGCATCCAAATGCATTTGGTGTCTTCAGGGAGGGTTTTCTGGTACTTACTCCAGCCTCCACCTGAGGGGAAAACAAGAATTCACTAGACACGTACACATGAAATGCCAAGCCAAGTGGAACAAAAGAAGTAGTCCGGGAATTAGGGCTGGAAAATTACCTAACTGATGGTGCACAGTGAATGTCATCACTACGTCCACTGTCTTTCTTTAGGACTAATCCCCCTATGGCTTTGCCTGTCATTCAGGCTGGATCCAGTGAGAGAGAGAGAGAGAGAGAGAGAGAGGGAGAGAGAGAGAGAGGGAGAGAGAGAGAGTGTGTGTGTGGTGGGGGGGTGTTCTACACAGGACACACTGCACCTCACCTTGCTGACTCTTCTCATTAGTGCTCCATATAATTAGATTCAGGTTACCATGCAAATGAAATATGTGATGATTAAAGGGGGGATACACAAAAATACACACAAACAAACATTCAAACAAACTCACACACAAACAAATGCACACACAAATATACAAACTCACACACAAACACACAAATGCAAACACAAACACAAACAAATGCACACGCAAATATACAAACAAACTCACACACAACAAATGCAGAAAATTATACAAACACATACAAACAAATGCACACACAAATATACAAACAAACTCATACAAACAAATGTACACACAAATATACAAACAAACTTACACACAAGCACATACAAACAAATGCACACACAAATATACAAACAAACTAACACACAAACACAAACAAACTCACACACAAACATATACAAACAATCTTTTTCTCACACACACGCACACACTTTCCTTGTTAGAAAAACTCCTCTTGACACTTATTAATTCAGCTATATTAAGCTAATCTTCCTACATCTTCCTAAATCTAATCTAAGTAGCAAAAATATTTCCTGTCACATGCACATCCAATGCAATGTTTCCCATTTTTTGGTGCTTAGTTCCTGTGTGTTGCATAATAATATGTAAATGTTTGCCTTTATCCACATGTGGTTTAAACTGGAGTGCTGGAACAGGACTAAAATATCTGCATCTTGGATTTAATCCAAAAAAACAGAATAAAAAAGATTTTGCCACCTAGTGGACAGAGAGTTTTGCCCAAGTCATCTCAACTAACGGTATTAACCATGTCAAAATCTATCAGCAGCACACTTTCCTTTCAAAGCCACTTAACACTATATTGATGTACAAGCTGCAGCATGTCCACACCCTTGATGTCCATCAAGGTTCTGTGAATCAGCCAACTTAAATCTGACCCTTTCTAATATGAGGTCATCTACCATGGGATTTATGGACAAGGAACAAGACCCCCAATGCCCTTCTCTCTATTCAGGGGCCTCTTGATCAGGTACAGCAAGCAACCAGTTGACCACCAAGGGAAGCCAGTCCCTGACAGCTGGCAAATGAAAATGTAAATAGTGGCAGCCTACTGACTCAACCGTGGTCCTGATAGTCCCTGAAGTGTCATAAATGTAGTCTGTCTTTTCTGACCCTTTATTTGAAAGCAGTGACAAACATGTGCCGGCACTCAGTGTAAATACATGAGGTCATTCGACAGAGGTAAGCAGCTGTAAGCTCATGCTGAAGAATAGAGGACTGTCCAGACCATTCTGAAAAACAACAACAATGAAAAACGTGAACTCTTTTGGATCAGTCACTTGCCAGCAAGTCAAAACGAAACCTGGTTTGACACAAAATAAACCATTAGCGGCCTCATAGGGAGATGCGGGCAGGGGTCGGAGCCCGTGGTTAAAGCTGAAGCAGTGCTGCTGGGGGCGAAGAGGAGAGGAGCAGGGTGGGGGCAGTGTCGGGTGTTGCTCAAGGAATTAGCTGAGAAAGTGAAGACTGAATCAGATACGGTGACTGTGAAAAAACAAATCTGTAGGTGAGTCTGTGACACGAGGGATGCTTGTTAGGTCAAATAATCTAAACGCTCCTCACTAAAAGTGAGCAGGCGGAGCGGCTTGTGGGCAGACGCCTCGTACTGAAGGAGACAGATATTTATTTGACTTTGTCCAGGGATTAGAGGTGGAAGTGCCTCAGCAGCCTGGTTCACACACAAGCCCAGTGACGCTGCTTCGGGCACAAGCTGCCTCGGCTGAAGGAATCTGCACAGTTTTTTTGACAGACAGCTCAAATGAGGTCCAGACACAAAACTGAGAGACTCCTATTCCCACAAGAGCCCAAGGAAAAGCTTGAAGAAATGACATTTCCACAAGCACTTCACTATTCCTGCTGACTTAGAAAAACAGCAACAGAGGGATCTTCAAAAGCAGGTCTCAGTGGAAACCTCCAGAACCAGTCGGAATGAGAGCGACCACAAGGCCTCTGGGATAGCATGAGAGAAAACACTTGAGTTCAGGAGGGATTCTGAAATCTTAAACAGCGTCTAACAAAATAACAGCCAGTTATTCAGTTAGCGGAGGTAGAAAAAAGTGCTTAATCTGATTGGATATGACTAACCTGGTGTACAGAGCAGTGTCTGTTTCTTAGGAAATTCAAATATGATGGTTAGCATGCACGGCTTAAAAAAAACACTATCTAAAGTATTAAAAGGCTAATTTTAAGTGCATTGCAAGTGTGAAAGAAAAATATTACACGCCCCATTCAGATTCATTTTAAATTTTCACAACTCTATACAATAATCTAATATAAAAACAAATTTAAATGGTGTGTAATACTTTTAAAATGTACGGCCAGTCGATGCTTCTTCACCAGTTCCCAGCTTTATACAAGAGCTTGTGCTTGTGCCCTCCCCTCCCATTAGCACTGCTTTACCAGACTGTTCAGCCACTTGCCCTGTCCCTGGAGAAATCCCTCCATCCATTAACATCGAGCATCTCCTCCCTCCAGCCAGTGCAGTGACACCATCAACGTCCCATCCTCCCACCCACACACACCCAGGTCTTTTACAGCATGGCACTCCATAGGATTGTTTATTCCCTTCATTAAAAAAAAAAAAAACGTAGTACTGATTAACACGTCATAAAAAGTGCAACGTATATCGGATTTTAGCTGACTCAAGGACAGGGTGAAGTAATGCCTTTACAAATCTTGCACATTAATCCACGTGGAAAATGCTGAAAAAAATAAATAATACTGTACTGAATACAGGTGGTTCACTGGAAACAGGCAAAGTGCCATGATCACTGTGTGGAACACTTCCCTGAGCCAAAGAATACATCTTTAAATCTTTAAATGCTTTGTTACATTTATTCTTTTCAATCATTTGGATTAAATTTTACGTCGACAAAACCGACGAGTTATTATACAAAGCCGCAATGTGCACCAGCAGGCTTGAGAGGTCAGACGAACACTGGAAAACATGTTTGGCTGCTTAACAAACGGGTAGCTGCTCGATTAATAACATCTGCTGCAATGAAAACATGCAACTAATCTGGCCCTCGTTACCAAATAACCAAGGGCAAAGAGTTGGGGAAGGAACGTGATACTCAATACAGACTGTGAGACAGGGAGGAATCCAGCCAAATCTGTGTGGTTTAGGAGAGTCTGCACACAGAGCAGCCAGGAGGCTTATCTCCCTCTCAAATCCTTACTCGCATGCACACACACACACACACACACACACACGAACACACAATCTGACCAGACTATAGGGCAGACTTCTGGGGCACTATGGCAAATCATCCAGAAACCTGCGATGCCACAGAGCTGTTCACTTTATTCATATTAGCCTGAGGAGAACGTGCACGCTTCAGAGAGGTATAACTGTGATAGTGTGCTTTGAAACTTACCATAACTTATGAAATCTATTCTACAAACAAAAATTTCACATATAGTTGTAACTTCTAGTTCTACATTACATACAGTACCTGTTTCTCCAGAATGCGGGAGATCTCACCCAGAGTTCTATCCAACCCAGACACTTTGTTGTTGGCACACTGGCCACTGTCCTGCCCCTGCAGCTGCTTTCCCAAGTCCTTCACCAGTCGCTGCAGTCTGCAGACACACACACACACACACCAAACGCCACAGTCTCATAAATCCCGAAAGGCAAAACAAAAAACAATCGAACCTGGTCTACCACATTTATTGTCCAAATTTAAACAAACACTCTCGACTGCTGCAAGTCATTGGTAGGTGTTAAGTGTGTGTAGGGTGTGAAGCGTTTAAAAAGACAACATTTCAGAGATTAGGAGCAAGCCAAATACTTGGAGATACAGCTCAGGTGTGGGTGTACATTTATTATAACCAGAGCTGGCAGCTTACTTGGCCTTGTAAGGAGAATCTGGAATCTGCATCTTCGCCTCCACAGATATCTCATACTCCTTAGCCCTGAGAAGGAAGAAAACGAGCCATGAGCAACGAGAGGAGGAGAGCGAGAAAGAGAAAGAGAAAGAGAGAGAGAGAGAGAGAGAGAGAGAGAGCTTGGGAGAGAGATCTCCTACACATGTCAGCCTGAGGACATGAGGTGATAAGAGGACAGTGGGAACAAAGAAAAGATCAGGGGGTCAATCAGTGTCTCAAACTGTTTATTTAGCCTGTCAGCTGCTCTCAAAAGTTCCATAAAAAAAATCTAAAGTCGTGACCAAACAAGTAAAATGGTCACTTGTATAAAACCACTTAGACAAACTTTAAGCACAAATCAAACTATGAAAAGGACGCTCAGACGAATGACATGAACAGACGAGCAAGCTCCGTTTACATATCTAGTATAATGCTAATGTCATTTAGAAACATTGCAGCAAATCTCCAGCCTGAGACAATGTAGCTAACAACCATGTGAGTAGCGATGTGGTACACCAGCAAGACAGATTCCTGTCCATCCTACATCTCTCCGATAAGACCGATCAATCAGTTCCTGACAAACCACCTGAGGGAGAGATGACCTGCAGCTGATAAACTCTACCGCTTTCTGGAAGACTGAACTGAAAGATGCAGGTTCCCAGTTAGCCAGGACCACATTTATCTTTAATATTAGAATTGTAAAGACAAAAATTGAAAAAAATAAATATCTAAAACTAGTTGCAGATTAAAGATACACACTTTCTGACACACTGTTGTGCTCAAAATGCAATTTTTCACTTTAAAGAATGCTGATTTAATTGCAGATTTAATGATAAGTTGAGTTTTAATTAGTGAACAGGGTAAGTGGTGAGTTTTTGAGGAAGAGGAGGGAAAAAAAAACCAAATGCCTTCAGCAGATGTTGGATTAAAATGCCTTATTCTTGATCTTTAAGAGGGAAATAAATCAGCCCGAACACTATAAACTTGAATTTGATAACACACCACAAGGGGACAGGAATGCTGGGAAAAAGGCCACAGAGCCCTACGTAGCGTGTAATGAACTCCCAATCTGACGTCAGGTTTCAATCTTTTCTTTAAACACTTATTAGAAAAAGCCAGCTCTTAAAAAAAGGTAGGTGAAGTTTATAGTCTACACCAATGTTACGTTCAGGTAAAAGTGTCAGACGTTGTATATTTGATATTTGATGCTGTTCTGGTGTCTAAAAACAGAGAGGCCGAGATTGAATCTGGACGCAGTTTACATAGACCACCCTCGCTGTACAATAAGAGGACTAAAGCCCAATGCTACAGTGCATTATTTACCACAACCTCAGAATAAAGAATGCAGCAGAGCTTTCAGGGAAGGCTTGAACTATACCTGGCCCCTTCATCATCCTTCGAATTACAATATTCATCTCTGACAGCTTTATACCCGTGCAGGTTAAACGGGGAGCAATGGCCGGGCCATCAATCAGCGGCGGCGGCAGGCCCTGTTAAATGGGCGAGGGAGTTATAAATATTAGTAATCAGAATTAAAAGGGGGAAGGGTAGGGAAGCTACACGACTACAATGCAGAACTAATAATCAATTCATCAAAATCTGCCCCAACATTCACCTCCACCCATACTGGATAGAGACAGTCACCCCCCTACACTGGGCCATAAAAATGTCCATGTGTCCAGATGGATAAAAAAAACAAATATACTGTATCCGTTTTAAAAGGTGCAATGAGAACTCGGGGGGTTTGGCACTACCGGTTACATGGAGGATTTGGCCAGGTGCTGCTGCAATATTTTAATGTTGGGTTTGAGAGGCTTTCAATCACAGAACTTCACCGCTGACGGATAAGGAATTAAAACTGGAGCCGTGGAAAATGTACAAAAAGGAACAAACTGGGTCTCATCTATAAATCCTAAAAACGCATGTAAGGACACAGACGTAAACTAGATGCCGGAGTCATAAAACGTAGGATCAGTTCAGGTGCAGCTTTCGTTGTATAAAACATGTCAGGGGAAAAGAAGGTAACTGTGGGATTTTTTCGCCATGCCTTTGTCGGCTTCTGTATGTCCACAAGACGCCTCTTTCCTTGCCAGAGGAAATTTTTTGGTAAACTTACTGAGAGTGGTGTGCATTAAACAGGGGATCCTTTGTATGCAGTACTGTACACTGAGCACTCTGTTTCCAAACCTGGGGAAAAGACAACCTATGCACTGGACCAAACATCACATACAAGAAAGAGACAATGGTACATTAAGGTTCACGAAATCCACATGTTTATATGAGGAAGAAAAAACACAAGCCACATATTTGGAAAATACACTTCTTAGTAGGAAATAGTGCTGGACCGTTCTCCAGATCAACCGCGGTCAGGAGTAAAAGAGCTTAACAATGACAATAGAGGACAGGGCAACCTAGGAGGTCTGTCAAAAGCGCTCTTGCTTTTTCCAAACACCACCCTGTGCTCCTATAAAACGCCTCATTTCCACCCAGCGGTGGAGCCGCTAACCTCGCCGTGCCGAGACCGAGGGCGGCAGTGATTTATGATTTTGAGCGTCTGTTCTCTTTCATGCTTTAGCAGAGGGGGCTCAGACCTGTCACTTTCTCAGCTCCAGCCCTGCAGAGTGCCACTCACCAGCCAGAGTTGCTGAGATATTAATGAGCAAGTCCAGCCTGGCCCTGTTTAGAGAGCATAACTCTCGAGCCCTCCCCCAGGAGCTTGTTAGGAGCCTTTAACTGGAAACTAGTTTAATTTAATTCACTCCAAGATAAAGTAACATGAATTTAGACAAGCAGAAAAAACTATCAGTTAACTTAAGGGCTAGTTAAAACCTGAAATATCAACAACCAAGCTCAACAAGTGACAATTTACTTTGAGGATGTTCAGTTCGGGCTGTTTAACTAGCAGCTGAAGGAAAGTAGCGTCACAAGTTGGTCCCAAACTATAAGTGACTCAAATTATTCATTTCTTGGAGTTGTACTTGTTCTGCTTAGTCTCAATACAAAGAAATTTGAATAGTGAGCCATAGCATTGAAAACTAGTGAAATTACTGCTTTTAATTAAGCTGAACAACAAAAATATACTTTATTGATGAAAAAAAGAAAACATTTTCAGTATTTTGTGACGTACCTTACAGTTTGACCAGCCATTTTATTAGGCTATTAGGCTACTAGATATAAAAATATTAATGTTTGGTAAATTGTTCATGATTATATGTGACTAGGCTCCAGGTTCTGTGTGACCCAGTAGGATAAGCGGTGGTGTAGAGGATGAATGAATAAATGTATGGAGGGACGGATGTGCCATTCCAAACAGTATTTCAGCGAGGTGACCATGTGCAGTGATCCGAGACAATAAACATTCTTCCTGCATAAAAAAATCATTACACTCCTAACAAAATAAAAAGAAAAAGTCATGTATAGTTTATAAACATGTACTTTTTACTCAGCACACAGCACCCAGGATAGGATTACTGAGGAGTTTTCCTTCCAGCAGACATTGCACTTACTAGAAGCATTGGTATAAGTTTTAAGTTAGGAAATATTAAAACTAAGGATGCATTGACACCAATACTAGCATCAGGCATCAGTCCGATACAGTGCTCAAGTCAAGTCAAATCAATGACTTCAAGTCATTAAAACTGCCTACACTTACATCTGATGCCACATGATACCACTATGTGACACGGACCTAGCGTACCGAACAGAAGACACACAATAAGAGCGATCTGGGCGTTTTTCACAATGATCAAGCAAACCATACTGATAAAATATCGAAAGGAGCTACTACACAATTCAATTCAAGTTTATTTGTATAGCACTTTTTACAATGGACATTGTCTCAAAGCAGCTTTACAGAACATAAACATAGAGCAGAAGGTAAACATAAGAAGTATAAAGAATTAATATAATAAAAATTCAAGATATATATAGTTCACAGTATGTATGTATGTATGTATGTACTGTATGTATGTATGTATGTATATGTGCTTATCCCCAATGAGCAAGTCTGAGGTGACTCAGGCAGCAGTGGCAAGAAAAACTCCCTTAAATTGGTAAGGAAGAAAACTTGAGAGGAACCAGACTCAAAGGGGAGCCCATCCTCATATGGGTGACACTAGAGGGTGTGATTACAAATATACAGTCAAACAAAGTCTGGATGCCTCGAAATGGGTAGAAAGAGAAACATCCTTCGAAAATCTTTCAAAGTAACCTGATAAAACAAGTTACCTGATATGGTCTGTAAATAGCTTGGACAGAGAGCGAGAGGTGTGCAGCAGTATCAGCAAGTGTGATCGTTAAAACTGAGCATAAGGTGCTGTGAACAGTGTGTGGATCTGTGAAGTAAACATGAGCACATCAGTTCTGTGAGTATTGAGCACTGACGCATGCTTGCTTCCTGTCACAACCACATGTTGCTTGTGAGTCGAGGCCAAAGGCATGGAAATTTTAATGACCACACTAGCCGCTCTGCGCTTGGACTCAGCTCAACTGCCCTCACACTCTCTTTTAAGATACTGTTTAAATGGCAGATTATCTTAAACTTAAATCTCAGCATGTAAGCACTGAACAACAACAGAAGCAAATAAAATGTTCCATGAAGCCCTGATTTGGTGTCCAATGTGGTTGCTAATTTCTGTCTAATTCTCAAGAGATCAGTATCGATAAATACAAAAAAAAAAAAACCCCACCATAATTTCAGCTCAGCCTGAGAAAATACCTCTGATAAACCTCCAGTTTAAATTACATCCAACCATTTATTTTTAACAGTCCATAAACTCAAAAGTAGTGGCTACAATATTGAGCTTACACTTTACCGCTGTAAACAAATGCTTATTTTCTACAATATAACCCAATATAGCTGCTCTACGAGGTGTACTGAGCGTACAGGGAGGGCTGAACTCGGCTCGGTCTGCCACACCCACAGCAGGCTAATCTCTCCTGACTCCTCCTTACAACACCATGAAAAATAACTGCATGTGTCTCAACTCTCTATCTGTCTCCCTGCTGTCACAGTAAAACACAAACACACACTACAGTTGTGACAAGGAGCAAAATTTATAGTGGCCAGGTCTAGGATTTGACACTGAGGCACGCTGCCTCCTATTTGTTGATTACTATTGATTTTCTTTGATACTTCATTTAAAAATCAATAGAGGGGGAGCAAGAAAAACAGGCATGGTTTACACATACTTTAACATACCATTGTACACCAGAAGAGGCTTCAGTTTTGGCAGCACGGTGGCAACCAATTAGGAGAAAAGCTCTTAACAGGTGAAAGCGAGAGAGCCTTCCAAATCGATTCTCACTTTTTCCTCCCCAATCACACAAAGTGGCCATAAATTAAGCTCATCAGTGTTGCTCTGCAGACAGCCAAGATGCACAGTGCCTCTGCTCTCCATCTCCTTGTCACTCATAAAGCTCTCACACATATACCATGTTGTCCTTTAGCCATATGAGTGACTGTCACACATGAGAGAAACAGCGAGGATTGAGGAAAAAAAATAGTGAGGGAGAGAGCAAGAGAGTGACAGAATGGAGAAAGACAGAATAGACAAAGAAGGAAAGAAAAAAAAAAAAAGACAATTACCTTGCGTTCATGCGTGCGCGGAGTTTCTTGGCTTTTTTCCGTGCTTTTTGCCTCTCCTCTCCATCCTGGTTGGTCTCAGGAGTTAATGTGGTGTCTGTCACTATGTCTACAATGTACTTCTTTAAAGACAGGTGCTCCTGTGGCAAAAACAGTGAAACACATTGTAAGAGATTTATAAAATAAAATAAAAGCATCGACATTATAACTTTATATTTCCGCACCTACTCCCAGACAGAACCTAAATCACACTGTGTTAGAAGGTAAAAGCAAATGTTTTTGTACTATATTAACAGCCATACTATTACATAACTAATAAGGATCATTTAGAACCATAATATCATTTCCAAATAATATTCTCACTGTGGACCTCAATTCAAGACCTTAGACTTAGAGGAGCAAAGAAGAACGCTGTGGAAATCCTGATTCTGTTAATCTAACATATCAAAACCCGTTTCATATAAAACCCATCAATCTCCCGAAGTCTTTTGGGTGCTGTGGACTGAAAGACTGAGGGAATGCTCCGTTTAGCTGGCTAAATGCTGACAGGAATCTTTCAACAGTTACTGGATACCAGCTTTGTCCCTCAGGTGTGGAAAGTAGCAGTCTGACAAAGAAGAAACCACACGCTGAGATCTTAAAATGATTTCAGATCTGTGCTGTGTAATCGTGGAAAAGTTAGCTTATGGGCAAAACTGGGGGTAGAACAAGCCTATCAAGTAGACACCGCTCTAAACACCATGTTAAGGCACCTAGAGATCCTTCGACCCTTCATCGGTCATACAATCTGTGTACATGTGTATGTTGCTTTTCACTGATATCTTATGTAAGTACTTGTGTTATAAATGCATTTAAAGCTAATAAAGGCATGCATCTTCTCTCTAATTCATTTTCTAATTAAAAAATTCATTTCAATTCAATTCGTTTGTATAGCCGTTTTAATAATGGATATTGTCTCAAAGCAGATTTATAGAACAAACAAAATACAAAAAAAAAATTAATATTATACAATTAATACACTTAATCTTGTTTGGGAAAAAAAAAAAATATTATTATTTGTGCGTTCCAACTCCAACAATTCCAATTGTATTCTATCTCGTATTGGTGAATAAACTCACAGCATGGAGCAATTATTTTTCACTGAACAGCTATCAAAAATTGCAAAGTAAGCAAAAACTAAATAATATGCCTGGGAAAAGAATGGTGTTTATAAAAATTAGGGTTACAAATGCTGGGACCCCTGAGAATAAAATGGAAAAACTGCAAGATATAAAGCAGGTAGCCAAATGTCGTACCAAAAATGTAATTTTAATTGCAGTTTAATAAATTCAATTAATTTTCATTTTACTACTTAATTATAAGGAAATCCCCTCACCAGACACATAAAATCTAAATGGAGGCTATGAGACGCAACCTCACTATACTTAAGAGATCTTAACATTACCAGAGCAGCCTGCCAAAGACAAACTGTAAGCATAAGGAATTTCTATACAGTGCAAATGCTGTACGTTTTAGGAGTAAATGTAAGCTGTAGCACCGAGAGCTCAGGTGTTATCAGTTGAACATTGCACACAGTAATTACTCCTGCATCTCCCCCCTCGCCTGCGGTGTGAGGCCAGCGGAAATGCTGAAAGAGAGGTATAACTTCCCATCTAGACACCACTGGGCCTTCTCAGATAATGCTGATACATCCATGGGAAGAAAGACGGATTGTAACTCAATTTAAATGACGCATGTGCCAGAATGCTATTATCCAATTATCCTGTCATCCTCAGAGAACAGACAGAAAGAGGGAATAAAGAAGGTTTTGCATTCGGAACCTCTGGCCACCCGTGCTGCTGCTGTTTCAGGTAGCTTTACTGCAGAGAACACAATGTCAGGTCTTATCGCACAAGCGAAATATGGGAAAGATGTTGGCATGTCAGACTTCTGAAACCTCAAAAAACTCCAGTGCAAAATTCCTCTGACACAGTTTACACTTCTTGTTGGTACAGCGAGTCAATTTTTTTTCCATGTCAGCGTCTCGGCTATACACGCGGCTAGAACAGGCATAAAAATAAATAAGATATTTAAACTTAATACTTGCTGAAATGTGTAAATTTCCTTAAATGTGGAACATTTTTAAAGATATTCAATAAGATTATTTCTGAAAAAAATCTAACAGTATTGAAATAAGTACAGCCTAAACACACTGACATGTGCTGCAAAAAGGAGGTTCTTCACCTTTCAACAAAAACTCATAGGTAAGTTTTGAATAACTTATGACACGTAGTATATTTGATCATGTCAAGTATTGAAGTAAAAAAAAAAGCCTACTTATTATAGGGTTTATTTCATATAGCTTGTTGCTAAATTCCAGCAGGTCGCTTAACCAATGAACTCATAACCTATGAATTAATCTCTAATGTGTGGGCATATAAGGAGGGAAGATGTGTAATTACCGATCATTAACTTTCCGTAATAACTACAGCTTCTGGAAATGTGCAGGCTAATTAAAGATTAGGAACTGTAATTATGCTCTCCATTACCTCTCTCACCAGAGCATAGTGTTTACAGAGAAAATCTAATAAGCAATTCTATCTGTATGTTCTATTTTACAGTTCAATATTTTAAAATACTATATAATATACTTGATCTGTTAGGTAAAAAGGTTAGGTTAACTGGACATTTCTAGAACTAAGGAAAGATGTGTAAATCTATATGTGTATACAGTGGTGTGAATTCAGGTCCTGATTTGTTATTTTTTTTGCACGTTTGTCACACTTTAATGTTTCAGATCATCAAACAAATTTAAATATTAGTCAAAGAAAACACAATCATGATTACCATGATAACCCAAGCATGATTACTGACACATCTGTTCTATTTCTAAAGGTTTGGGACTCCAGCAAACCAGAGTGAGATTTATTATCCACAAATGGCGAAAACATGGAACAGTGGTGAACCTTGCCGACCACAATTACCCCAAGAGTGCAGCGACGACTCATCCAAGATGTCACAAAAGACCCCACAACAACATCCAAAGAACTGCAGGCCTCAGTTAAGGTCAGTGTTCATGACTCCAACATAAGAAAGAGACTGAGCAAAAATGGCCTGCATGGAAGAGTTCCAAGACGAAAACCGCTACTGAGCAAAAAGAACATAAAGGCTCGTCTCAGATTTGCCAGAAAACATCTTGATGATCTCCAAGACTTTTGGGGAAATACTCTGTGGACTGACAAAAGTTGAACTTTTTGGAAGGTGTGTCCCCCATTACATCTGCCATAAAAGTAACACTGCATTTCAGAAAAAAAACATCATACCAACAGTAAAATATGTTGGTGGTAGTGTGATTGTCTGGGGCTGTTTTGCTGCTTCAGGACCTGGAAGAATTGCTGTGATAAATGGAACCATGAATTCTGCTGTCTACAAAAAAATTCTGAAGGACAATGTGCGGCCATGTGTTCGTGACCTCAAGCTGAAGTGAACTTGGGTTCTGCAGCAGGAAAATCATTCAAAACACACCAGCAAGCCCTCCTCTTAATGGCTGAAGAAAAACTAAATGTAGACTTTGGAGTGGCCTAGTCAAAGTCCTGACCTGAATCCTATTGAGATGCTGTGGCATGACCTTAAAAAGGTGGTTCATGCTCAAAAACCCTCCAGTGAGGATGAATTGCAAAAATTCTGCAATGATGAGTGGACCAAAATTCCTCCACAGCACTGTAACAGACTCATTGCAAATTATCGCAAATGCTTGATTACAGTTCTTGCTGCTATTAGGTTTAGGGGCAAACACTTTTTCACACAGGGTCATGTGGGTTTGGATTTTGTTTTTCCTTAATAATAAAAACCTTTATTTAAAAACCTTCATTAATTCATGAATTGATAACAACAAAGTTCTGCATTCACTACATATGCATTTATTGTTCTATTATACCATAGTGCTGTCTAATTCACAAATCTGAATGGACAGCAGGTGTTGAGAAACTTTCTGTAACAGAGCTCTGAAAACAGTGCCAGCAGTTCCTCTATACCTCTAAGATATTTGGAGGACTTTGCAATTTTTTTAAAATTGCCGCCGATATCCGCCAAGATGCATTGCGTCGGAGATGAGTACTACAGAAACTAATTACGCATATGTCTTTACTGGTTTTAATTTAAAAAGAAGAATCATGTGCTTGCAATTTCACTAATTTAATTTTTTAGTGTTTCCTCAAAAAAAAGTAAATAAATAAAATAAACTATGCAAGTTGCATCGTTAGAAAATCAAGTATTTTTGACAGCAACAATCACAAAACTCCTGGTTTTAGGTAATACAGCACACAGAAAATCTATTAAAATACAAACAAGATAAAAGTGCTAGTTTAAATATTCATGAATGTCAATATGGTGTTTTCCACCATGGGACAGTCCTCAGGACACAGAAGTCCGTACTTTGCTGTGTTAGTCATCACACAAGCTGTGTAAGTCATCACATTAACCTGGAGAGAAAAATAGAGGCTTGTGAGAAAATGACAAATGACATCCCTTATGGACATTCCACAAGAGCTATGTAAATATGTGTAGTGCTTAAACGACTAAAAAATATTAATTGTTGGAATATGATGAATAAAACACTTTAGAGAGTGTTGTTACTGGAAAAAACTAATCAACTTTGGTGTTGTAGTAGTAACCCCACTTTATGTCAGGTCGCATCACACCACCCTGCTAACAGCATGCCTTTTCTTGAAATCCTTAAATAAGTGATCCTCTGTACTGATGCTACTCTGTTAATCAATTGTGCCCACTCGTGTAATAAATGGGCTTGAAGAATAAACATGGCAAGTTACACAGCAAACCTATTCATTTTCCAGCATTGTAAATAAATGAGCTGGTGGGTAAGAGAAACTGTGTGTAAGTGTGTGCGCGTGTGTCTCTCCACATCCCCCGGGAGCAGGAGTTGAGCCTTGCAGTCATAACCATTGGATCCCAGTGGCCGGAGAGGCATCTGGCAAGTAATCTCTCTGAAAGGCGATCCAGTTCTCCTGCTGCGCTGTTAATGGGATTGTTTCTGTAACACCTCAAAGCCATGCACCATCTTGAGATTATATCAGAGTGGCGTTTGAAGGAGAACCTCAGAACTAGAGCTGCAGTGAATCCAGTGCTGGACTAAGCTTTTACTGCAGAGGCTAAATAAAATAAACTATACAAATCAAATTTGAGAAAATCAAACAAATCTTTCAGCAGTGATAGGAGTGGAATCTAAAATAGAAATGATTTATTCTTACATTGTTATTAAAATAAGTATGAGGCAGTACAACACTTGATGGGAAAATCTTAGCTGGGCGTCTCTGTGGACAGAACTTTTAGCCTCTCTGACAGGCGAATGATCTAGTGGAGGAAGTTGTGTGATAGACAGGTGTTTCCTTGCACCTGAGAGACAATAGTAGTGGCAAAAGAGAGAATTGGTGAGAGAGATGCGCCTGGGGCAAGAACTGGCCGACAATACAACATAGTGTTTTCTGTAGGTAATGGAAGAAACGGGAGACTACTCCAAACATCACACCAACATGACCTGCTCAGGGCCCATATATCCTCCCAGTGTCACACTCATATGACCCTCCCATCCTCCACTCTTTTGTGTCGCACAATGGATGGAACAGGAAGGCCTTCCCTCGATGTCATACAGACAACTACATGTCATCCAGGTTCAAGGTGAATATATGGTGTATCAGGTGGCAGGCACTCTATCTTGCCCTATCTTTTTTCTTTCTGACAAACACACCAACACACTTTCAGGTGATAGTATCTCATCTGCTCTATGTTTTATTTGTTTTGTTTTGACAGATGACGTAAAATCGCGAAATCACGTCGAGTAAAAAACCCTTTACAAAGCGTCAGGTATTGTCAGAAAATGAAATGATAGCAGCATCTTCTATTTAAGAGTTAATGGAAGTGTTGGATGTCAACGATGAAGAGTAAATTTAAATTCCCAATGCATCAAGCACAACTGGTCGGGACCTTCCCGTATATTATGTGAAAGCAGGACAGATGATGACCAATAAAAGTAAGTAAGAAGAGCAATGGCAGCTCAGAGCGTTCCCCAGTCCCATCGATCCGTCCCTGTTGATAATCACCTTATTTTCAATTTAATCCACAAGTCCTTAAAAAGACAAAATGTGACCAAATACGAGGAGAGAGGGCTGTGGAGGTGCCGCCTCCACAGAGAAACTATGCTGTGACCTCTACACGGTTCAGCCAACCGTCTTAATTTTAATTAAAAATCTTTCACAACGGCTAAGAGTTATGGAAGCCTCGACTGGAAAATAGGTAGCGGTTGCATGAATGAAATATGGCACACCAAAAGGGGAAGAGACATAAATATGAAAGGCTAAAGGCATATGATAAAAGTATCCAAACAAAAGTTCCCAGCCAGGCTGCCTTAACACACTGCAAATAAAAATGTACCAAAAAACCACACACACACAAAAAGCCCCCAACTTTGATGTGATTTCTAGGAGTAACATTTTTGTTTCTAATTAGAGCAGAGGACAGGCCTGATTAATACTGGGACAATTTTACAGTGCCAACATTCTGTAATAATTCTCTCCAGTGCAATTTTCCTTCACTGTTCTACATTGTGCTCCATAATTCTTTTAATAGAACTAAATCATAGTTTGAAGTAGGTTATGGAAGGAAATAATTTAGAATTATACAAAAGCCAGTTTAATCCATTACCTTGTTTCATTTAGAGTTCATGTATCTGTCAGACTTGAAGCATAGTGATTTCGAGCAGTTGCTTAGTGCTTGTTTACCGCTTTGTCAGGTGGAAGAAAAGGGAAGCGGTAATGAGTCAGGCATTAAAAAAATGACCTGCTACAAAGAAAAATGAAGGAGATGTGAAGGCCAAAGGTGCAGCATATAGCACCAACAGTTGTCAGCTCTACAAGGACCCCAGTGCAAAAGGCAATCTCATATTGCAATGAGTGGGTCCGTGTTTAACGAGAAGCATCCATAAGACAGACACTTTGTTAACAAAGACGTACAGGGACAAGAGGTGATCCCACCCTTCCACCGTGTTACTGAACTCAACACTCATTTATTTGCCCTACAGACACAAGGAACATTAACGAAATATGTTAAGTATATTATGACGTTGTATTAGATGGCGTGAGATTATGTTAGATGGTTGTGTTATGTACCTATTTGTTTCCATGCCACTAGCTAGGTCTGGAAACAGTTTAAGTGTCTACTTACCACCTCCTCGTCCGACAGCTCTCTTCCCTGGATGCTGCTGCTCTCCCTCACTGCCTGCTGGTGCCTCTTGCCCTTGGTGTGACTGAACAGGTGCACCTCGGAGGTGATCTACAAACACACAGGTTGAAGGTCAATCACAGGAAAACAATTCCAAAGGAAGCCAGGTGGGAACGAGATCCCAATGGCTTAGGCAACAGTGTCAAGCTCGCAATATGCTAGCATATTCTTCACCTTACCGCTGCAGCTCTCGAATAACGAAACGATTGTTACAATCAAAAGCTCACTTCAAAGTAAAATTTAATCCGCAAATCATGACTGACATCTGCAAAATAGCATAATACGGCTTATAAAAGCCAGAACATAAGATAGGATACGCATAACGGCACACAGAGAGCCTAAAGAATCTGTTTAAACTTTACCGCCATTTTGAGCCTCAGGCGCTGTCTCGATTTTTTTTGGTTCTTGGATCATATTTCAACACTTGTGCTTTCATTGACACGGGCAATTCTCACCCTTTTACACTGGCCATGTATAAAATATTATTTAACACATGATTCCATAAACCTGATTATAGAAAGTGAAACTGATGACAAAGTGGAGATGCAGGTAAACGAGGACTGTTATAAGACGACTAGCATTGTTTGTCTCTTGGTTTTGGATGGGAGCCCAAGCACGATGGCCTGTGTTTAATGTCATTAAGCAGAGTGCTTCCCTCTGACCTAAAGATGATGGCTGGAGTCACTGACTGGCCAAGGTCATCTGACATTTTAACAAGATTTCATTCTCCCTGAGCGCTTAATCTGACGTCTGTTTGAAGCCCCAAGGTGTCTGGGCCTCGATGCTATGAAAGCCAGACCTGCTGCAGATAAATGTGCCTGCATGCTGATTTGCTGCCTGTCACTGGGAAAGCATGTTCATATGACCAGTCATAAATCTCCAAGCAAAGTTCATGTTTAATTAATGCAGTTAAATGCTCATTTGAATGCCTTGTGACATCTTCCCAATTAAACAGCACTCAGCACTTTTCCGGACGCTGCCTGCTAAAACCACCACCAGAAAGCAACCACGCTACTAGAGTTTAAACTCCAGGACAATGTGAAGCCATGTGTAAAGTGATCCAAAATCAACTTCTGATTGCTGAAACAAACTGAGCGGCAAATCACAGATTACTGTATCATGGGTATATCTGAACATTGAACCCTGTGGGGTGTGTGGTTATGAATATAAATATATAAATAAAAATGGGTCATATTTTATTCATCTTTTATAACAGCCCTTTGCCCTTTGCCAACGATTACCGGAGACTCCATACGTCCATAAACGTTAAACCTTCGTTATATCAACAATAATATTTTTCTCTTGTTAAATAAAGACGAGAGATCTGATACTATTAAGTTTCAATCATCTGAACAATGGACTCTTCTCTCGATTGTGGTCAAGGAAGTGCTTCTTCTCCCTGAAGGCCATCAACGGAGAGAATGAAGACAAGCTTCTTCCCAGAGACCTTTCAAGCCTTCAACAAGGACAATAATAACAATGTCTACTCATATCTATGTACACAAATATTATATTTTAAGATTTTCTATACATTTTTTACCTTTCCTATCTGTATAATTAACTTCTATTTTTTTTAGAATTCCTCTCATATTATATTTTTATTATATGCACAGTGAAAAGAAAAAGTTGTGTATGGTTGTGTATGTGACCGATGAATTTTCAATCTGAATTAAAATTTTTCGATACCTGTGAACGACCTGTTACTATAGTAACAATTAGCACTGTGGTATAACATAGAAAGCCCAAATAGTGTTAGAAATGTGAAAGTGAAGAGATTCCCTCACCACAACACCGCAAAGGGAGCACTGCTTCTTGCACTCGTACGGAGTGAGTTTGGGAGCATAGTCGGTGTTGGCGTGTCTGCCGCTGCTCAGCTCGGCCGCCTTCTCTTTTCTCTGCTCGATCTGCTCCATGTGTCTGCGGCTGCTCTCGTCATGCTGTAGGCAGTAGGTGTAAAAAGAGACAACCTGTCAGAACCAGGACTACTGAATAGAAAACACCCTGCTGACATGGGAAGAAATCAGAAGCAAGTTGCCTTCATTTGAATCTTCTTCTGCAGTTCTTCCATGGCCTCCTGCTGAGCTGCACTCAGGGCAGCCATGCGCTCCTCGCGGTCTCTACAGAGAACACACACACTTTCAATATACGATATCAGATGATATTTTACATAGTATTGTTCCACCGCTGACTCCACAGGTCATTCCTGGCGCTCTAAATTGCCCCTCAACCCCAAAGGATACACTGCTTTCTTACTACCATTTAGGAAAAGAAGTAAAACAAAACTAACATGCTATTGTTTACTCTTAAAAAAAAATATATGTATATATATATATATATATATATATATATATATATATATATATACATATATATATATAAAATAAAATTTAAGAGCAGAACTAAAGACATGATATCTTGATGTGAACAGGATTGGATGCATCTTGTGAAATGATCACTCAGACTACTAGGATGCAGGCAGCCACAGTATATTTATAGTGATGTAACTAAAAATGAATTATTAGATAATGTTTTAAATGATTCAATTTAATATTTATGGCATTTGGCAGACGTCCTCATACAGAGCAACTGAGCACTTGAGGGTTAAGAGCCTTGCTCAAGGGCCCAACAGTAGGAGCTTGGCAGTGGTGGGAATTGAACTCATGACCTTTTGAGCAGTTCCAAGTTCTTAACCAGTGATTCCCTGATTACAAACACAGATATGAACAGGAGCTGCACAATTCTTTTCACAGGGAATCTGATGTGTCCTAATGTGCAAGGAAGTCCACTAGTTGTCGGCGTCGACAAGGATTTTATCTAGAGCCCAGCTATTTTTGAACTACCCCTCCAAGCTGTACAACAAGTAATAACAATATTGCTTTGTCCTCAGATTTGCACTTTGCAAACATTATGTTAATTAATTCTCTACATTAACAGTATATTGAAACATGCATACTGGGAACACAAGGATTAATTAGAAACATAACAAAAAAAATCAGGGATAGGTGTGGAAGGGATTTTGAGTTTGTCAGACTCAGCAATCGTTTCTTTTTAACAATATGATACTGGTTATGGAAACTATATTATGCTGTAGAATTGTTATATTGATACCAGTGATACCAGTGAGCACACTGATTAATCAGACCTTGCTCTCTCACGGGCCGCATCCTCCCTCGCCCTCTCCTTCTCTTGCCGCTGCTGCTCTATCCGTGCCTCCTGTTCTCTTCTCTTCATCAGGAGCTCCTCCACCCGTGCCTGCCGCTCTGCCTCCAGAGCGCGCTTACGTTCCTAGTAGACACACACATTTATCATGATTAATAAAAAAGCGACAGAAAAGAAGGTATACTGAGAAAGTAGATGTATTAAATATTAAAAGCTAACAGCTAAGATCATTTAAACATCCAACCTGCACAGCTTCATCTCTGGCCTGCTTCTCCTCCTGCCTCCTTTGACGCTCCTCTTGTAGCTCGTTGAGTCGCTGTTTATACTCCTTCAGCTTGGCAAACATGTCATGCCTCTTATTCTGAGCCTCCAACGTGTTTATGAATGCAATCTCATTAACCTGCAAAAGTGACCATGATTTCAGTTCAAAATGATTTAATCAATCATCACCCTTTATTTCACTGTAGTCAGCTGTGTCATGTTTATTATCACGTTATCTTTGTGAGATGATCTTGGAAACTAGAAACTTTGTAAGACAGCAAGGTGATCCATTAAAGGACACACACGCACGCACGCGCACACGCACACGCACATGCACACACACACACGCGAGCACACACGCACCCTAGAGGCACTTTAGCACAGACAATCCACCTGCTAACATACTACAGAGAGGTGGGAGTGAGTGATCAGGAGCAGTAACTCACACAGACACAGTGAGAACATGTGCACAGACAGCAACCCGAGCACAAGATTAGACCCTGGAGCTGTGTGGCAGCAACTCTACATGCTGCACTACACAGGCAGCCTAAAAAGTCTGTGACATCCTCACCTTTGCCTCCTCTTCCTGTGCCTTCTTCACAATGGCTTGGAGCTGCAACTCTCGCTTAAACTCTGCATGGAGCAGCTTCTCTTCCATCATCCTCCTCCTCTGATCTAGCAGCTCTTCTTTCCACTTCCTCACTTCTTTCTCCTATAAGTCAGAGGTGAGACAGACAGCAAAAAGTCTCTTTCCAGGTAATGAAAATGTTTTTATGTTCAACAACACTGAGAGAGAGAGAGAGAGAGAGAGAAAGAGAGACAGAGAGAGAGACAGAGAGAGTGTGCAAGCAAGCAAGAGCAAGCTGTAGCCAAGATTGAGAATCCAAGTAAGAGAGAGCAGAGACAACAAAGTAGTGAAAGAGACAGAGAGAGAAAAAAAGAGAGAGAGAGAAAAAAGAGAGAGAGAGAGAGATAGAGAGAGAGAGCATATAGAAAGGGAGAACGACATTCAGATCATGATCCAAAAATCTTTCAATCTCTTTCATCACAAGCTTGTGTTCTTAACACCTACTTTCTAAAAGCATATCACATGATAATATTCTCCTACAGGCATTGGCATGTAAATATGCAAGATTGTTTCTGTCATCTCATTCAGAATGGAAGAAACCCAAATAAACCAGTTCGAGAGCGGCTGATGAAAATGATTTCAGTGTCATGCACTTGTTTGATGTAACAGCCTCAGAGGCCTATTTCACTACAACAGATGAGCCAGGACGTTATTGTTGCTGTGCTATTCCAGCGCAATCCACCTGGACAAGATATAGCCAAGACTCACTCTCTCTAAAAGTTTTTGCAGCTTGTGGCTCTTCTCCTCCCTCATCTTGTCTCGCAGCTGCTGAGCTTTAAGCTGCTTCTCTTCGTGTTTCTTCTTGGACTCTGCGATGGTTCTGCCAACAAAAAAGCTGCGTTTAAAATTTCTTCCACCTGCTGCCAAAAGTGTTGTTTTTTAAGACAGGACTTAGACATTAATACTTAATTTATTCTTAAAATAGAGCTCAAGCAGAGCAGTTTAGAGAGTGTAAAATATGAAGCCAATCATTACTCTAGTTAAAAGACATTTTTTTATTGACATAGCAATAGTATGTATAGACAAAATCATTACTCAAACTCCTCTGATTTATGCTGCCTGCTGACTCATGCTAAGAGATGGCTGATATATAACAAACTGATAGGTACCACTTTATCTGGAGACTATGCAATGGACTGCAGTACCTTTTGCGTGAGGGTGAAGAGAGCTTCTCGTGCATGTGGATGCCGTGGCCAGGAGGTCGAGCTGGTTCCTCCTCCACCATGTCCCCCCAAGAGGTGCTCTGACGCCAGGGTTCTCGGGCTGCATATACCAGGAGAAACAACAAATCAAGACACATACTGACTCTCTCTCACACACAAACACACACATAGTCGCTTTTGTTTTAGAAAACAAAAGCAGTACCTTCATAGTCAGCCAACACCTCACTCCACTCTAAGTTGAGTCCACAGCCCCCGCTTCCAATGCCGACCTATGTTAAAAATGAATTTAGTAAGAAAATCAGTGTGAAATTAAATAAATACTGAGGTATGAGGAGGTGTGTCAGTTTCCTCACAGAAAAATCACTTTCATTGTCCCTCTCCAGTTCATTGTTTTCAGCCTGGATCTCTCGGGTGAGTTGCTCCTCCTCAGCGATGGCACTGGCGATAGCTTCCTCGTTAGCCTTCTCCAGCCGATCGGCCAACTCCTCCTTCTTAGCCAGCACTTCAGCCATGGATTGGGGCTGAACATGAGCAGGAGAAATCACTCACAAGGCCAACACATTGCAGAACAAGTCACAGCAGCCCTGCCAAGTTGATCACACCAAGCGCCTCAACGCATGCCACTAGCTCAATCCAATTCATCTCAATGTATGGAACTTGTTTCAAAATTTTGGCCAAGTATATACTCTGAAATTTTGATACTAAGCAGTGCTGTAGTAAAATAAAATAATAATAAATCACTGAATAAATTAAACATAATTAAAATTAAAGTAAAAAAAAAAAAAAAAAAAAACACAGGCAGGAACCATAAACACGATCAATCACAAAAACCACACACAGGGAAGCATACCAAAGTCATGCATGAGACAACCACTAGGAGGAAGACCGAAGCATGTACTAAGGCAAGGACTTACTGTTTATACTTTACAATAGTGATCATCTCTTAAAAGTCCACATCAGCAGCTTTTGCAACAGAGTGATGTATATTCCTTTGAGGTAATTTTCCATTTCCACTTAATCTGTTGGCAGACGTTTTTTATCCAAAGTGATTTACTATTAAGCTGAGCAGATGAAAGTTACAGGCCCAACCGTGGCAGCATGGCGGTGCCAGAATTTGAACTCACAACTTTTTTTTTTTTTTCGGTAGCTCGAGCCTGTCTTAATGCACCTGTGAGTTTGCGTTACTCTTGATGATTAGCAAATTATTGGAATATTTTGTAAAAGAATCCCAGTTGAACCCTGGCACTTGACCTCGGCTTCTGACACTGGCGAGTGAGCAGTACGCCGAGTGTCAGTTCGGGAGCACCATGCATGCAACATGATGGAGCCCTAGCAGAACTGGGATCAGTGTGTCACTTCATCCTAATGAGCATAATGGGAGAGAGATTTCTCTCAACACTGTGCCTGTTAGTCTCAGGCAGGAGTCTAAACAGAGCTTGGCTTATCTCAGCCACCCAGAAAGGTGGTGTCTGGACCTCTGTATCAGCAAGACCAGGTTCCTCTATGATCTGGTCCCCCAACGCCATTTATGTGCCATCCATCTCTATCGTTTCAGACAGGCTTTTGGTGTGCTGTTGAGAAATGGATGACAGTAGCTCAGGCAGAGAGAAGGGAGGCTTAAGCCTTAATTAACCCCTGAGAGGTTACATGTGGCAGAAAGGAAACGCAGTGTATAGTGAGGTAGAACAGCTCTGCAGAAAACATTACTGACTGGAACACATGCCTGTATAACTTTTATAAATCAAACACAGTAAAGTGACGATGGCATGCACTTGACATACACTCAGCATTCATACCCTCATCCACTGAGATGTCATTTTACTCTCATTAAGCAGAAAGAGCTCAGCGCTTGTGGGCTTTTCTGTTGAAAATCCTTTAAATATCATAATGGATTGGCAGGTCAGAGGGCTCGGGACAAAGTATGTTACAGAAAGCAATCTGAGACTTCAGCTTGTTCAAGTGCCTGTGAATCAACACCACTACACAAACAAGACCAGGCAAGCCTAGCTTTTGTTCACAGTTCGAACTCACTGACACTACCATAGCAATCTTTAAAAAAACATTGGAACTTGAGAAGGCACTTGTTGCTTGTCATTCCACCAGAATTGCAGCAAATCTGTAATTAACACATATACATCTCTTTTCTATCGCTCTTCTCCTCTCATCACGTTATTGTATTTTAAAATGTGTAAGACCAACATCTGCTCATAGAAAGATTTTTACTGGTTTTAGAACAATTATAATTCTGCCATGACAAAGAAAACCGTTAAACAATTCAAAACATTTCAACACTTCTCCTCATTACATTTTACACACTAAACGCTTGGCTGTGTTGGAAACTATTGGGAAAACTATTTGATTTGAGTCTAATCTACTTGGTTAGAAATATGTAAAATATGTAGAAATATATTTTAGTTCAGAAATTAGCATTGTTTTCACAAATTTTTTTACAAGTGTCCAAACTTGTGACTGGTAGTATATACGAACATCTAGTATATTGATGCCCCAAACACCTCCGGTACTTACACACATCAACCACGAGGTCTGACCAAACAACTAACACCCATAATACTAACAGCTAAGTGTGTGACACTGGTGCCCTCTAAAAGCCACAGAGAAGACTTCTGTGGCCACAGATGTGAAAAAACCTGATGCTGACTATGCAAGGCTTGGTAAAGAGGGGGCAGTTATGCTGCTGTGGCTAGAGGTTTTTGAGATTGAGGTTGTTTAGGCGAGAGCTAAACTCCCGGCTTGTGTCTCTCAGCACTCACAGTGGAAAGCTCTGTGGGGTCCAGCATGCTCTCCAGTTTCACTTCTGCCAAGGGAATTTGGGTCGCCGATGCTGTCACTGCTGCTCCTTCTTCAGCAGCAGATGGTGCCGTGACCCAGCATGCTGCCCCCGCTGGCTCCTGCTCCCCTCCAACCAGTCCAGCTCCAGGCTCCTCTGACTGTGCAGATGATGGAGGAGGAGCTAGAGCTGGAGTTGAGGTTGGGGATTGTGGGGAAGAAGGAGCTAGTGGGGACTCGGATAAAGGGGTTGGCACGTTCTGGCTAGACTGTTGGTCACTGTCTGATGAGGGCTGCATTAACACATACACACACACACACACATATATACACATCTTTACATAGACATTTACAAACAAGCACACTGTCTGCATTCTTCCCAGAGACCTTCATGGAAAAAGATGATCAGACATGTAAACAGCAATATAAATAATGAAACATGCAGCTGAGCAAACATAACATGCTGGAAAAAAATGTTGTTACATGCAATAGCATGAAATATGTAGCAACACAATTAAAAATTGAAAAGATAACATGCAAACATGTCTTAAACTAATACTGGTGGCAGCACATGCGTGCACAAGTGCAATGCACAACACAGAATCTATACATATTTCATAAGACCTCATATGATATTTCTAACTCTGTGGTCTCACAACGTATGTACAAAAATCAATGCCTGATCAACTGATACGGCTCTGTCTGGACTGTGTGTCTGTGAACAGCCCAAAACACAAACAGAGGGGGCATATAAACTCTAACGTTACAGAGCCCTCAACTCTTCCTTCTGCTGCTGAATTATTGATGGGTGGGGGTGCTGGTTGACGTCACTACCTCGAGGACAGAGGCCTTCTCACACTCTGGGTTTTGCTCTGGGGAGATGAGCTTGCTGTCCCCCTGCTGCTCCTCTGGTCTCTGCATTTTGTCCTGTAGCTGATTCTCTTTATCACTCACATTTTTGAGGTTGACGTGGGCCAGCACAGGGCTGACCTTGGCCACCATTGCAATGGCACGAGGCTTCATGGAGCGGCCCCGCTGCACTGTCTCCCAGCCTTCAGCATCTTTTTTGCCTGATGATAAACACCAGACATGCACACGATGCAGAACAAGCAGGCAGTTATAATGACTACAATAACACAAAATGCACAAAAAGGTTTGCCTTCATAAGTGATCTTTGTGTCTGCAGTCTAAAGTGTAGATAGAGCTGACCTGGTTTCTCTGTGGGAACTGAAACGCTCTGGTTGGGCACGGGCAGGGCCTGAGAGCACTTCACCCGGTCAGCATAGCTGAGTCCAGAGTGAGAAAGGCATGCTACGGCAAGAGTGGGAGGAGGACCCCTGTACAACACACAAACATCTTGTTCAAACATTTCAGACATAGAGGCATCAGGACAAATACACAACATACTGTAAGTTGAGGTTCCTTCAATGTTCTGAGAGCTTTTCATCTACAGAGTTTGTAATTTGCAGTGTGTGCCGGAACCCGAGCGTCACGTGTCAAAACTTAGTTGCGCTGTTCTTTGTCCTAATATTTGATTGAAAAGCACTCATTTCATTTACATTTACACTGTAGTGCAATTTTCATAATTTATGACCTTCGTTGTACAACACACTCTGTCATGTGAATACACTGATACAAAGCAAGCTTTAGTAACTGCTTGCCAATTTTTTTTAATGCCTAAAAAGGGTTAGTCATTTTATGAAATTCCCAACCCTAGTATTGCACGTTTTAGCATTTTTTTTTACTTCACCACACCAATTCATCACAGAAAGGACTGCTGATTAGCTGATTAGTTGATTAGTTAAATCAAATACACAGAAAACAAAAAACTAAAATTTGCAGGACTTGAGGTACCCCAAGTCCAGGTTTGGGACCATTTGCATATTTGACCAAAAATGAGTAAATTACCTGCAAATAAATAAATAAATAAAGTGCAAAGTTACAATGCCTCTGTAACTACAGGAGAGAAACTAAAACCAAGGTTTGTTTTAATGTTGCCTCAGGTTAACAAATTCTTTAAAAAAATCCATGACTTCTTGAGATGTTTTCTGCACCCATATTAATGTCATTTTATTTATTGTTATGTTCGCAGGGTATTTGTCCAGTATTTGTTCCAGCAGTGCCACATGGTTAGTCCTGATCCTGCCACTATTGTTACAGTACCGTCCTGTTTAATGAAACTGAAGTAGTGTAGATGGGTTGTCTTTCACTATTTACCTTTGCCATACAGAAGCACTATACCGAGGTCTCTGTTGCACTATGGTCACAGAGACATGATATGTCCCGCTGAATATGTTTATTTGGAAGGGCTGACAATAAAAATCATCTTGAATTTTGCACATCGCTGTCTGTTTCACTAAATTATAATGAGTTTATGAGACTAATGACAGGGTAAGGAGATGGCCACTTGGACCCTCTGCCCCACACCAGTCAGCGGTAACGAGAGCACATCACACACTCACAGCATCCTGTATCAGCCAGAACAGAGGATTCAGACAACAGCTACCAGGTCAGCCTAACAGCCTCACCGCTTGATCAATATCCATTTCCTGAGGCATCTGATTACAGTGTAATGCAGGTATTGAACTTCATGCTTCAGCAGTCTTCAACCACACTCATATCTGCACCTCCTACTGTCTCAGAGAGAAGCCGCGGAAAAACCCGGAAAAAAAAATCACATTAAACAAACGCTTGGGCCTCACAGATCGATCTCACAGCTCTTCCAGACAATGCGTATCTTCTCTCCAGCCTTAGGCCAGAGCTCTCTATGTATCATATCTGCTATTGATTTCTTAATTTAGCTATTCAGTACCTTTTAATTGAATTATCAATCCTTTTCCTTTTACACTACCAGTTAAAACCACACACACACACACACACACACTCTAATGGAGAGAGACAAATATCAAGCGTTAATGTAGGAAGTGGAGTTTCCCCATATCAGGCATTAGACATTGTTTGCTAAGCGAGAATATGGTCTCAATTAGTGGGAAGTCGGACGCGATAATGACTTGTGGTTAAACTCTCATCATGAGTTTGTCTTTTCATGGTGAAGAAACAGGGGTTTGGGTTCGGCACATAAGTGAAAAAGGCTTACCCGAAATTAAGGGTGCGGCGAACACTGGGAGATGGAACAAGTCGATCTTTTGAGGGACTGGGCATGACATGGCGTCCAGGGGACATCTTACGAACCTCCCATGCCAAAGATGTAGGCCTGGTAGGATCATCAACACAGTCAGTCATTATTTTCAAATTTATACAAAACAATCGTCCCGTAACTGAGGTTTTAACCAAGAAATAAAATATTAACTGCAATTTTGTAAAACCTGATTGCTGGAATTTAAAGCTGCTTAAATCCATCTAGTGATCGTTTTTCACTCACCAATAAAGTGTAAATTATACTCCATACTGTGGGGAACAAGAGCGTGTGCAAAACTTGATCAATAAGGAGTCTTTGCTAAACTCGGGGAGCAACTTAAAAGCTCGGGTTTATTCCTTAATCAATGTATTGTGTTGGTGTTGTGGTAATTTCAGCCATTCACAGTTAAAGAGAAACCAATAAACTGGCAGGTCCCCTTAAATTACAGCTGTTCCTATTGATCCACAGCAACTGGAACACTGATGTAAAAGAGTCCCCAATGTGTATATGTAGAACAGATCACCTGTTTTGGGCATCAGTTTTCTCTAGCTTCTCTTGCAGCTGGATCCAATCAATGAGCGCTTTAAAGTCCCGTACGTAGTTGTCCAACATCATCAGAACTTCCTAAAATTAAACAGACACAAGTGAAAGAAAACTGATGATACTGTTTATTTATGCAAAAAATTAGAGGCATCACTATACTGGGGAAACTCATATTTTCTTCATAGTTTCAGACGGTTTTTGGACATATTTATTTCTTTATTTTGTGCAAGGGTCAATGGCAATAAAGACAATAAAGATAAACATGGAGGCCTGATTTAAAAAACTATTTCCATCATGACAACCAAAATTTTCCTAGCTTTCCTAAAATAAAAAAGCAGAATATTATTAATATTATTCAATTCTTCATTTCAAAATGTACCATGTGCCAGTTTTCAATTTCCTGTTTACTCGAATTCATAGAGTAAACAAATACATTTACAAAACACCTTCCCATTCACCTTACAGCAAGTTAACCGCACCTATTTCCTTTACTACAGATAAGCCACACCCATCACCACACCCATTTCCTTTACTAAAAAAAACTTTTCGTTAAAATATTTTATTTTATTTGAATTTAAAAAAGCACTACATAAATGTATTAATGATAATGTTAAAAAAATAAACAATTACTAAGATAATAAATACAAATATTTGTTAAGCTGATGTTATGTTGATAAATATTTCAGCAATACATGTGTAGAGTTCTGTACTATGTTATTACTTCAAAAAAAGGAGCTTAATTGCAATTTAATATATGTATTTTATCAGCGCTTTGTCCTTTTCAGTATTTACATCAAGCATGAGTATTTACTGAGAAGACACTTTTTAAACAGTCCCAATAAGTCAAAGAAGATTTTCCACCTCAGCACCCGGTCTCATGAAAATTTGAGCCAAGCTTGTCGTGGGACCGAAACACAGACCTTTGCAGCTGATCTGAAAGGCCTTTTACTGAAGCCAGTCAGGAGAGACAGGACGCAAAGTCACAGCAGAGCCCCAGTGGAGGTCTTGATCTTCAGGCCAACAGAGGGGCTCCTGTAACCCTAAACCTTGCCCCACCTCCTCCAGCTCCTGCAGACAAACAGGCTTGGGCATCGAAAAAGGGTCACAGCCACTGGAGCACAGTCAAGGAATCACTCCATTCACAAAGGACAACAGAGGACAAAAAGGAAGGAGGGAAAAAACACCACCCCTCTTTGCTGCCTCGCTGGTCCCCCACAAGAGGTGCAGCTGAAATTACCAATTAGTTTAGCAAGAGAGGGCTGGCAAATCTGATTGAGGCTCTAATCATTTCTAGTTACTGGCGAAGGGAGCGAGGCAGATGACGGCATCTCATTGTCTGCGTGACATTCGATCTGCGGGAGGGAGGGTGACTCTGGGGAATCCCTGAGCCTAAACAAAGCCGTGCAGCAAGAGTTCAACGTGGATTCCTGCTCCAGCATGGATTACTTCAGACCTTCAACCCCGGCCTAACACAAGAACTTCTGCCAATCCTGCCCTGAAAGACATGATATCTGAGACAGTGTGGCTGCAAAGCTGAGCATTAATCCTCTGGGCCACATAGAGAAGATCCTAGTGCCTTAAATACAAGTGCCAAACACAGACCATCCTAACAAAAATTATTCTTAATTCAAAACTAAAACTAATTAGAATCTCCAGCAGACTATTTTAGTGTGAACAGGTAAATGTCCAGAAGCACCAGTAAACATGAGAAGAACTGGAAGGCACAAGGAGAGCAGAGACACTGTGAAACAGACGTGTGTGAGATTAATGGGTGGGCTGGTGGGAGGAGTAATTCAGAAGAAAGCTGCACGGCACATTTGGTTAATAGACGACTGAAGCCAGTGAGCGATGTGTGCCGCAGAGGTCAGAGCTGGCACTCGGTGGTCATGCTTACATGGAATGAGCAAGGAGTCTTGTAAAGACTTAAAATCTTAGCTTGTCGGATACAAACAGTTACAATCACCACATCGCCTATTTTTTTTTCTTTAAATATAGTGACCTCCTTGCTTCTTATTTATGAAGGAATGAATCGACTGAGCAAGTAGAATTCAACAACAGTGTTAAACGGCATGCGTCCGCTACCAACACCTGTTGCCGTTTTACACATCTGATCTTTGTGAACTTGTGCCTGTTTATAACCAGGAACTGAACTGAACTGATCAGAATTTGAAATTCACCTAATCATACTTCCATACTGCAATCATTCAACCATTTGTTCTTTAGATGTCACAATAAGGAGGATCTCAAAGTTACACCACAGGCAGAGACATGGACAGGGACAATAGTGAAATTTCAAGCTATATATTAAGGTCCTATGATAGAGTATAACATAATTTGCAAAACTTAACATTTTCTCAGATTGCAAGGTGGCTAAAGTGTTATACATGTTTATAACAAATTGTGTGTGTTTGTGAGTGTGCTTTAAAATTATATATTTTTTTCTTTTATATTAGAGACACTTCTTGTGTACAGCCTGCATAATAATGAATGCTCATTCTCTCTCCCTCTCTCTCTCTCTCTCCTACACACACGTCCTAGGTTGTAGTGGTATAAATCAGGGGTTGGGATTGAAGAAAAGCCTGCTAAGAAGTAATTAGGTGTGGGGCTGCAGGTTAAAGATGTGGGCGTTATAAGGAATATAAGGATAAATCATCTTGCTGGAACATCAAACCTGTAAGAGAAAAAGAATACAGAACTGGCTCAGTTCCTGCTACTGCATCAACAATCTCTATAAAAACACACCGTTGAGCCAGGAGGATTCACTAACTGTACCAACACTGCTAAAAAAAAACAGACGACTGGGACACTGTGAAAAAAAAAAGTGTCATGCTGAGACGCAATGTAATATTACATATAAACAGACAGGGATGGGGTGGGTTGTACATTAAAGATAGAGTTTACAGAGCATGGTGTGAAAGACAAACAAACACCCAGGAATGCTACAGCAACTGAAATAACCACGTTACAATCATGGTGAGCAGAAACAGCATCTCTCAACACACAAGCGCTGGCTCAGATTCATGTTCTTGATGGACAGGAGTGGAAACCAATATGATCGGCTGCTGTTGTAGCCAAGCTGCCTCAAGGTGAGATCTGTTGTGCATTCCGAGAGGCTTATAAAGCATTACAAAACAGCTTCAATAAAACATTTCCTTGTCATTTTGACAAAAAAGTAGCCTATAACACAAAGAGCAATAAATTAAGTAACTGATAAGCATTTTTTCCCCAAGAATTCTGGTGCTTGGTGCAAATAGAAAAATAATAATAATTTAAATTGATTCCTTAATGTAATGAATACATTTATTATAAAAATCTACCTTAATTCTATTTTAGGTCTATTTTATCCTCATCATATTCATGTGCCATATCAATTCGCTTAGAATATTGGATTGTCTTAATCATTTTTAGATCTACACAATAATTTTTTTTGATATTCATTAGAGTAATCTGTTAAAAGCCTTTCGTGTATTTTACAGTAAGTACACGTGAAGAAATGACACTTTAGTGACCTTATTATTATGTAAAGTAATAGTGTCTCATTGGTTAAGATTTTATCAGCATACTATATTGGCGGTTCTCAGATTTTTTTACCATTTTTGTTACACTGGTGGAAATCACAACCAGCTATTAATAATACGTTATTTTAATTATTAAGTTCTCTGACCTAATGTGTTTTGTTGTTGTAAAGTTAATAATAATAAAAAAAAAAGTCTGTAGTACTAATAAATAACCAAGATATTTTAGTACTCATTTTACTAATCAGCATAATACATTAAATGTTATCTTAACACTCTTATCCAAAGTGACTGACAGTTTATTTCAGTTTGTACAACTGAGCAATTGAGGGTTAAGGGTCTTGCTCAGGGGCTCAGCAGTTCCCGCTTGGTGGACCTGGGATTTGAACTCAAGACCTTCCGATCAGTAGTCCAACGTCTTAATCACTAGGCTACCACATCCCCCAGTGTTAAAGAGTGAATTTGGATTAAATAAAATTGATAAAATATAACGATATAACTACACTAGTGGGTGTAAAAGAACGGCACTTTCTCTACCCGCTTAAAGCTGAACAATCTGTATTTACACCCAAAGCCCAAAATGGTTTTTATAGTATTTTTTGGAACCCTACCATAATGCTGAAATCACTACAGAATGTAGTAATGCCATATGGTCCACCAAATCTGGCATCAACAATTCCTCATCATAATACATAAATACACGCATTAGTGAACTGCATGTAGTTATACACAAGTGCATAATTTAAATCCCCTTCATGCAGTTATTGCTTGCTTGCCCTTTCCCACAATATTCTGTAATGATGACCAAACGTATGTAGACACCTGACCATCACATCCCTTTCTGGCTCTTCCAGAACCTGATGCCAATAAGAAGCACACAATTATCTATCCTTATGTATGGATGTCCTTATGTACTGTTGCATTAAGATTTCCATTCACTTAAACTAAGAGGCTCAAACATGTTCCAGCTTGACAAGGCCTCTGTGTACAAAGCAAGATCCACAAACACATGGTTTGCCAAGGCTGGAGTGAATCTCAAGTGCCCTGCATAGACCCCTGACCTCAACTCCACTGAATAGCTTTGGGATGAACTGGAACGCTGACTGTGCGCCAGACCTTCTTGTCCGACATCAGTAATGCTTTTACAGCTGAATCAGCAGAAATCCCTTCAGCCATGTTCCAAAATCTACTGAAAAGCCTCAGAAGAAAGGGTGGAGACTGCTACTAATAGTACCCATAGTTTTAGAATAGGATGAATAATCAAACACACAGGTCTATGATGTTCAGATGTCCCACAGTAGCTGAGGATGCTGTATGAGCACCCCACAATGATGCAGGTTCATGTAGAACATTTCTCCCCCTAAGCTGCATAGTGTACCACTAAACTCAACTAGATGCCTCTGGCAAACTTTGTCTACAAAATAGTACACCACTTTTTTTGTATCAGTTCATTCTATATAATGACTTTGCCTCCAGTCATATCCTTATGCTGGATCACCGAACCAGGTGCAAATCTATCTTATCACTGAGTTGACATCTCACTCATCATCGTGGTTCACATTGGAGTTACTGTGTTAAGGCTGAACTGAAGTCAACATACAAGAGGAACATGAAATGTGTGTTTATGTGATACACAGGCATGTGCAGAGGCAGAAGGACTGCTACAAGACTGCTTTCTCCTGTATTTACGAGCCATACAGTACATACGTAGGAGTATGAACAGTACAGTGGGTTATAGTATACAACATATTCATCATGATTCGAGATTACATGCTAATCTCAAACTCAGAACACAGAGGAATAAAGAGCAGGAACCCTAATTAAGCACTATAGCACTGTGTACCAGCCAGAGTGTGGAGGAATGGCCATGCCAGTGCACACCACACTTATGTTAGCTGGCGCTACATGCAGCTGACGCTGAGTAACATGGGTCTGGTCAGGCAACTAAACACTGTTGGAATGACTGCGTGGCTAACTGGTGTGTGTTAGCTTAGTTAACGGCTCCTGCTCCTTCTGCTGCCCCTACTCCTATAAGGCCAAGTAACAAGTACGCCAGGGCTCCCCTCTTCTGTTTCTCTGTTATCAGACGTCATCCGATAGACCCCTCAGTCTGAGGCCCTGGGCTTGCTCTCTCCACACACACACACACACACACACACACACACACACACACACATATATATATATATACACACATACAGACACAAAAATGGGGGAGGAGTACGGGGAACTTTGTTTACACACCGTCATCAATCTGCACTCCCTACAGGAAGGCCCTAGAGAGCAGCCAGTGATAATTCTCTCACCAGCGCACCTTCAAAGCCTTCTCTGACACAAACCAGAAAACAAAAGGAATGTTGAAAGGAGGAGGGAAACAGACAAATATCCAGCTGGCTTATGCCTTCATTTCCCTCTACTGGTCACAGAGTGATATGACTACCGTACCATTCTTTGCTTATTTTCATATCCAAGTCCTACTTGCCCTGCAAAGGGTAATTCCTTTCAAGAAGTTTACTCTGAGAATCATTTCAGTATCTGACATCATTTCCTCCGTGACCGTGGGGTAGCAGTAAATCTGATTGACTGCTGACTGCCAAAGCCCAATCCACATTCCTGAAGAGTAGAGACGGGGTTATCAGGGATCTTTATTGAGAGGTCAGCCAGACTTTCCTCTCAGTGACCTAGCAGTGGGCAGAAAAAAAACATGAAAATGCCATAGAAATTAGGCAGCACTCCCTTCTTGGTGGATTAGCTTTGGCAGGGCAGTGCAAAAACTTTCTCAAGGAATATTTCTTAGAGCATTGGGTTATCTTGAAGTCAGTGAAAAGTTTTTGGCTGTTCCGGAGTTTAAAATATGAATGAATTACAGAGAAACATGCGCTTGCAGATATGCAGTATTTAGTGCATGTGAATCAAACCCTGTTGAGTTCACCATCTCAGTGGTGTTCATTTGGGCGAGTTTGTCCAAAAGTGATGTTCGTGGGCTGCTTGCAATAACTCTCGGTCCACTCCCAATCGAAACACAGTTTGACTGCAGCATGAACATCATTCAGAAGGATTCAAATACAGAAAGTAAATCAAACATGCAGTGTAGTTATTTTATTTAGACTTTTTCTTTTTTTTAACATGGGCTACTTGAGTACAAGCAGCTTGGGTCCTGCACAAATATTCTGGATATTTAAGCTGAAGAACACATCAAATAAATGTGGATACACTTCACAAAATATTTGACTGAAATGAGAATATAAATAAACATTTACTTATTTGCTTATCGCTGGCTCTATCTCTTTGCACAGTTAACATGTGTATGCTTTCCGTCGTCGTGTCTGACCAGTGAATTATTTTTTTATGATTTAATCATTTTTTGTGAACACATTTCCTGTCCTGCTTCTTCTCAAATGATCCTCTGCAAATGTTTCATGTTTTCCCGGACAAAATGGAAAATAGTACAAATTTCCTTCAGATCCAAAGCAGGCAAATGGATGAACAGATAAGAAAGTGAGCTATAATCATAAAGCTTATTGAAGTGTGTCGAGATGCCATTCTGAATGTCTGTCTGTACCGAGTCTATGTGCTTGGAACTGACAATTCAGCACTCTGAAAAATGTAAAACCTTTATTGGGGCAGAAAAATAATCAGGCTCCTACCTTACACTCCACAACGCTCTGGTCTGATTCACACATGACGTAGATCTCATCGACGGCCCGGCGCAAGTTATCAAAGAGGAAGGCCCAGTACCGAGCCCTGAGATCTACTTTGCGTGGTTGCCTGGCTTTAGTGGGACTCTTCTCGGGTCTTTTCTCCAGCATGGACCCTGATGCAGCTTTGCAATCCAGCCTCACAGGCTAAACCATCACACACACACACACACACCAACATTTACTATTAGTTTATATAGGCAAACTTTACAAATACAAACCATATAAACTAAAGAAGTCGAGCCTCACTCAGCTCATATAAAGCTGGTCTGTGCTTCCCTCTAGTGGTGAATGTGTACATTTTGGATTATACACCAGAATTCCTACCTGTTTTTTGTTCCTATGTTGCCCCGAGTTGATTCGCTGACCTCTTGCATTGCTGTTGTTGTGAGCCCTTGACTTTCCTGTAAGTATTAAGAAAATTGCACATTATTTCTAATCACTGCATGTACATGAAGTTAACTATCTGTAGTTTATATTCTTTTCACAGTCAGCACTGCTATGAGTTACTGTCTGACTGGATTCAGCACCAGTTCTAAGCCATTTTGCATAAAATAATGAATGAATGTCCACGTAGACTGAACCTGACCACCACTTGAATGCCACTGGAAACTTGAGTAGGAAATTTGTATAAAAAGGATGAAGGAGTAATACAAACCCTGACAGAGCTGGAGCTTGTTTAAAGGCATTAGGA